>NC_079548.1:6418243-6525743 GCF_015846415.1 Triplophysa dalaica
TTAACGCTGCTCAACTCAAACCGCGCCAAACAAGGTGAAACAGCCAATTACTGTAGAGCAGTTACGATAGAGAGGAAACTGCGCATGCGCCTGGCGGCTTGAAACAGTTGTGGCCGTTACAATGGCGGACAACAGTCGAGCTCCACAGTCACGTTTGGCTATAAGGACTTTGAACTGGACCGTGAAAATAAAAAATTATTTGCCAGATGCAGAGCATGCAACGCGAGGATTTCTGACGCGACAACCACAACGTCGAATTTCATCCGACATTATAAGAACCACAAGGAAAGGTTACAAAGTAATTTCTTTATAGTCAGTGTAATAAAACGATTACTAATATAATGAATTAATCGTTTCTGTTTGTCATAATTTTGCTTTGGTTGTTTTTTATCATTAGAAAAGTGATAATCGATCATCACTGGTAGGCCTACATCTCATCTCATAAGGTGATGAATTGGGGAATCTGGCTATAATGGCGTAGCCCGAATTGTTATGTTCTTAAAACATTAAAATCATCTTAAAATAAAGAAGGGCTTCTCTGTATTACATGTAGGCGAATGTCTATATTAAATGTGCGCATGTTCAAGTGTTTGTGTTGACTGCGTGTGGAAACTGAATAGCAGCTCTCTTATATACTGCATGACTGGCTAACATGGACGCGCCGGTGAGATCACTTGAACTTAAAAAAACTCTTTAAAAACTTTTCGGTCATACTGACGAGAATAATTTCATAGTTCGAATCTGTTAAATGTCTAAAAAAAATTTATACTCACAATAACAGCAAAACGTTTTGTGCTGTAAAATAATGAAACCAGTTCAAATAGAAAACAAATATTCTCAGATTATATATTACGTATGAAACGTGCATACTGCGTGTCCACCGCAGAGATGACGATTAAGCATCATAACTTCATCACTGGGCTATATTAACATACATTTTATTTATATTCTACCGAAATGAAAAAGATTCGTTCATTTTGATAAACAAGATTCAATACCGAAGTCAATAAAATGATCCGGGATTCCCATCAATAGATGCAAATTCCCTATAGGCCTACTGTTCACATTAATGGACAGCACAAGTATTACAGCATCATATACTTAAAACATACAATAGTCAAGTTTTCAATCACAATTCTTAGTTTATAAGCTTCATAGCCTGTATAAATGCATTCTCTCAGATACAAGTATTTCCATTTCTGTGTAGACGTTGCAATTAAATTGAATTAGATTTTATTATACATTTCAGACTGGATTTCTTTTGTTTAAGCAACACTTTTATTTTCAGATATTAATGTTGCACAGATATGCATATAATTCATATATAGCAATGTGAATAAGATACATAATGTATGTATATAAGTTCATCTTTTCTGTGCAAAAATAAACATGTATCTAAAAAATTAACCTCTGTTTATTTTAGTACTGCGACTTGACTTGACTTGAAACTTATCAGGACTTGACTTGACTTGCTTAGGGTGAACCCTTGACTTGACTTGACTTGCTTGATTTGTCTAAACTGTGACTCGAGACTTGACTCGAGACTTGATAGTTAAGACTTGAGACTTGCTTGGACTTGGCCATATGTGACTTGTTCCCATCTCTGTGTATCATACAGAAGAGGCTTATTTCCCTATAACAGCCGGCTACTTGTAGTTGTTCATTTTCCTGCTTATTACACGGCTACTTGCCACATGAGAAAAAAATAAAATAAAAATGAAATATTTTATTAGCTCATTACCGAATGCCGACCTTCCGCGAGAAAAAGACGTTAACTTACAGATCTAAGGTAATAAACGACCTTCAAATGTCACGAACAGGCCATTTGGTTTACTCATTTGTAAATCTAATGTCATGTATGTTATAAAAATACATATTTATCTTTAATTGTCAAAAAGACTGTCAAAATGATTTGCTGCATCCGGGTTACAGTGTGTTTTAACATTTTTGGCATAATTTTGTGTCGATATGTAAGATTAAGAGTAAGAAGACGTAAAAGAGAACTCAATTCAGTTTTGCCTGTTGTCTGATGTAGCTGTGCATATATCTCACACAACACCGAATCCACCTCTTTTGCATCTTCTTGGGAATATTTAAATAGGCAAGTCTTAAAAACGTACAAATTATATTTTCCATGACGATATATCACTGGTCCGATCGTGCAAGTGACAGTTCTCTCAACTGGCCCGAGGATCTCCATGCTGGCCCCGGGCCATCGGGCAGTCCATTATGTCAAGCGCTCCTGTGGCTCAGTGGTTGGCGCCAGCGATGGCAAGATCATGGGTTTGATCCCAGAGGATTGCACATAATCAGAAACAAATGTATAGTACATAACAATGTAATGTAAGTTGCTTTGGATAAAAGTGTCTGCCTAATGAATAAATTTAAATGTAACAAACTTGCAAATTATGAATCAAGCAATCCAACAAGCCATCTAATAAATTACACCATATCATATCATAAACATTACCATATAATGTATTGCATATAATATGATATCTTTAAATATAAAATTCAATTCAATATATCATAGAATCCAGTAGCTCTATTGGTAAAGCATTGCAGTAGCAGCGCAAGACTTGATTCCCACTGAACACACATACTGATATTAATACATGCCTTATATCAACTGTAAGTCCCTTGTGTAAAAGCGTCTTCAAAATGCATAAAAGGCAAGAAAAAAGTCATCGAAACTCAGAAATCCAGACACTTAACATCCCAACATGTCCAAATCAGTCAAGGCACTGCAGAGGACAAACTCCCATACTTCCGCTTGAATACATTCAACATGGGCTGCGGTTTTGTGCCACTCCTCTATCTATCTAGTGTCCAAGTACACAACCATCACAAAAGCCCAGCGGCCTAATTTAAATGGATGAACATTACCACCAACGCCTGCTATCATTTGTCAAAATCTCGCTGTGCTTTGACAAGCAGAGTAGAAATAATTGCCTTTTAGTGTAATGCTACAAACTCCAGTTAGCCAAGGTGAGCATTGCTGGCGGGTAAAGTAGCCAGATTGTGTGGAACCGAACGTTGGCCGACGCTTCTTTTTCTGCTCGGCAGCTGCTAAAAGAGCAAAGCTGTGCCCACCCCCCTGCTTTCCATCCATCATAATAATGTTGAACTATTCCAACACTGATATGATTTTATTCCCAATCATTGTTCTCTCTTAATTTATCCATCAATCTGTTGTTGTTTTAATTGCCGTTACCATTTATCAAAAGAGGGTAAACTTTTACTGTCTTGGCGCCATAACAGCTCCATCTGTCTCCACTCGACCCAGAGAGCGCCAGAGCTAGATCTATCCATGTCACATCAGGAGTGAGTCTGGCCTACAAAGAAGAGGAAAACATGGGCAGGAAAATATTTTTATAGGGATCTCGGACATTTCCATTTTGTTTGAGCTATTTTATACAGTAGCTCATCTTTTATCCAAAGTGACATTGGCTTTAAAGCGGTTGCGTGTGTTCACTGTGATCAAACCCATGAATCTATCAATTATAACTTCGTTTATACAGTGACAAGAAAATTTTTCATATTTAACATAAATGTTCAAACACATCAGTTGAATATTTGACTCCCAAGTAGGACATACTCTCGACCCCAGTGCAAGACTAATGTGGTAAAATGGAGATGAGAGAAGAGAGACCGAGCTCCTGGATGTTTACTGGTGAACAGCTGTTGTGCAGCATGCAAGTTTTTCCCCCTGCGAGCATCTGCCATTGCAAATTGATTACCCAGGGGTGGACCAGTCTGTGCCACCCACTCCAGACTAATTGCACCTGTTGCTTTGATTAAGAGGAGAACAAGATCTCCATCTGATCCTGGACCACAGAGAGGCTCACACTCATGTGGTGAAGAGAGAAAGGATGGATGGACAGAAGATGAGAAAGACATCCAAGATGCCTTGTGGTGGTTAAGGATCATTTTTGATTTAAAGAGAGAGGTATGAAAGGAACAGGTGTTCTGCAAGAGTTACATTTACATTTAGTCATTTAGCGGACGCTTTTATCCAAAGCGACTTACAGATGAGGGAACAATGGAAGCAATTGGAACAACATAAGGACAACTAAAAGCATAAGTGCAATAAAAGAAAACTGGTCTCATGTAGCCCACCACAGTATATAGTAACGTTTTTGTTTTATTTTATTTTTTTATGTTTTTGAGTAGAAAAGAGATAGAAGTCAGAACTGATCAGTCAGATGTTGACGGAAGAGATGTGTTTTCAGACGATTCTTAAACACGGTTACAGAGTCTGATGATCTTGTAGCACCGGGCAGATCATTCCGTAAATGTGGAAAAGATCCCGAGAAGGTACGTGAGAAAGATTTTTGACCTTTTTGGGATGGCACCCAAAAAAAGCGTAGGGATCTGGCGGGTACATAAGTCTGCAGAAGCGAGTGAAGATAAGGGGATGGCGAATCAGTGGTGGTCTTGTGGGAAGTCACTGTCAGAGAGTAAATCTCAGCACATCTGATCGACAAACCCAACAGATCGCACATAAACTTGCGTCACTGGTTGGCAGTGGCTGTCCACATCAAGTTCAAGACTGATGGTTACGTACAGAACGATCAAGAAATCAAAACGAAATCTGAGCTTTAGTTTGAACATTATAATTAGCAATTAAAAATTCATTGGAAAATCTCAATATAATACATTTTCTGGATGAACTGATTAAGTTTTTGATAAACCGTTTTTTGTTTAATTTATCAAGAATTTAATGTTCTTGTTGCACACACAATTTTCAAACAGTATCATTATGTAAATGTGTCAACGTTTATGTTTAATATCCAGAAATCCCCAAGAAACATACAGTAATGCTTAATAAAAAACAAACATTACATAATGAATGAAGGCCATTATGGTTGCATCTGTTTCATTACTTATACATGCTCAGCTCTGAGTTGTTGAGAAACTATAACTCATTTCTCATTTTTGTGTCCTGGATATTATTTTTATATTAACTGATAACAAATCGCAAGATCACTTTTCTTTACAGCCAACAAGAGAAACACCAAATATCGATCTGCTGTAATACCATGAATGACAAAGAGTCTGAGAGAGAGAGAGAGAGAGAGAGAGAGAGAGAAAGAGAGAATGTTATATTTGCAACTGGAAAATTACAGTTTTGACATAAGGGAAATTACATAACAGCCTATAAATGACTTTCACTCAACTTCCTGAAAGACCTTTTTCACAGACATTTACCTGACACCATAAATCACATTTTTATGCCAGCAGTGCCCGTAGAAATGGACATTTCATTGATTGAGAAAAGCGTCCACAAAACTCCTGGTAACTTTTTGACAGATTCTGAAACAAAATCAGACTTTTACGTCTAAGATGCATGTAAGTTGAATGTCATTTTATTGCAAATTAAAATATGAAACCAAGTGGAATTGATTTTAAAGAAAGATAGCTCAAAGATGCTTTTTATGTTAAGCATTGAAATGTAGATGTTTTGGGGGTTTTAAAAGTTATTGTTATAAACTGCTGCAACTGCTAAGAATTTGACGGGATTCATTTAGACAGCCATTAAAAAAATCACATCAGAACATGTATGTTAATTTATTTCGTTAATGTTTCAGATGCGAATTACACTCAGATCATGAAGTGATTTTCAGACCATTTGAAATGTGTCTTAAGTGTTCAAAATATTTTAGTATACACGCAGTATACTAAAATATACTACATACTACAGTATATAGCTGAGCTGCATCAAAGCAAGGCATACTGAAAGAGATGACAGCATTTATTTTGCGCTACAGTAGTTTAAAGATAGGTAAAAAGGTATTTATGCACTCATTAAAGTGACCATTTGACTCAACAACCTCAGTAGTTAAGTCTTGTCAGGCAAAATTTAATCTTAAATTTGTCAGTCGTAATCATTTTTGAGTCACATGACTATGTGAAATTGTCCTAACATTGCTAACCCTTCAGAATCAACCTCAGGTAACATGAAGGAGATGAAATTAAATGAGATTGAGACATTCAGCATAAGCTGTAAAATCATCTCTGTTCATGAGAAATGATGTTGCAAAGAGGTTTTCATTTTAATTAATTTTTCATTAGACTTGTTATGGACTACCAACCCTACCTATTAAAATTCATGTCTGTTCTCCTCAAAGTAAACACACTGTATGGCTTGCTCATGAAGGTCCACTGTCACTACTTCAAGATTTAAGATCTTATTTTTATCTGCAAGATAATTTACACGTTTAGGAAACAATTCAGGCCCAAACTTAACATCCTAGTGACCGGTTACATGTAAATTTTCCAATTGCCTCGATTAAACTTCTATAAATTTAAGAAGCTTTGTTTTGTTGCTGCAAGTCATCATTTGCAGTTGTGCCAATGTGGAAATGTAAATGTAATCTTTGAATGTCTTAAATGTAAAAAATATGAAGTTGAGGCCTGATTTTATCTTTTACAGGGCATCTCATTAGACATACAGTAACATCCTTTTGACCTGATCCAACACCTAAAGATTTTTTTTAATCTAATTCTCAGATCAGATTTTAAACCGCACAGTGAAAGCAGCTACCCAGAGTTCAGTCTGCGTTCAGAGGGCAATGAACAAATGAAATGAGTCAGCTTGGCTGAACTGAACTAGCTGAGGTGCAGTGCTTCTGCCCTACAACCTTCTCTATCAGCTTTCTCTCCTCCTTGGCAACAAAACAGAGGTAACAACAAGGTCGAAGTGAAACTCCTCCATCATAAATTTAAAATCGGTCATCTTTGCCAATAGAAAGCTGCTCTCAAGTCCCCACGAAAGCGTAATCTACGGGACGCCAGGCTGTATTAGCAATGATTTAACTTGCATGTCCTTCATCGGCCCTGAAGACCAATACACAGTATCGTTACCATGACGATTGAAGGGCGGAGGAGATAGGAGGGCATAAATCTGTATTCTCTATTATGGATGAAAAAGCAGAAGAGAAAAGGTAAAGGACTGGCAAACATTTAGCATTACACCAATAAATAGTGACTATAAAACAAGATCTCTGCTCATATTCTTAGAAGGATCTCAACAAATCAACTTCGCACATTATTGGTGCTGCAAGGGCACAATTTGTCCGCGGACGTAAACTGTATTGCTGTAGAGGCCACAAGCAAGCGGAGAAAACGATTTTTAATGTTCTAGGTGCGAAAGCAGGTAACATCTAACTGAAGTGATTGACAATTTTGTCAGACTAGCAGAAAACAGCGACCACTTTCTCAGAGCCAAACAATGAAAGCTTTAAGCAATCTTTGAAAGCATAAAAACAGAAGACAAATCTTTCAACCTGTATAACAAAAACTTTTAAAACATCTGCTTCAATGCAAATGATGCGAGACATTGAACAGAGACACAAAAGTCAAATAAATCGGTTATGCTTAAAAATTAATAGTGTTTCTTTCGTCAAAGCCCAAGCTCGACAGTCTAGAAATGTAAATCAGCCAAAGGTATAAAATGACAAATAATTCATATAAATGCGTATGCAGTTTAGTAAGTTAATACATAAAAAATTAACAATTTAAAGCATTTTGAACCAACAAACCCTAAACCAGCATGCTTTGAAACATTATAATGTTATACATTCTAGAAATACTTCAAAGTAAATATATAAAAAAAATTGCACCGAATCAGTTAATGAATTGCAATATCACACTTTTGGACACTTGTACTGTCCAAAAGATTGTAAGACATGTGTCTTAAATCAACAAAACTACACCAGCCCTGAACAGCTTTGAAACATTGTTAACACTATACTGTATATATTCATATATTCCTGTATAAAGCCCTCCGTGTGGGTCTTTATTAAAGTATAGATATGTGGAGGAAAGAGCTTACATAATGCAACATAATCTCTCTCTCTCGTTTCATTTTATTATATTCAATGTATCCTCATATTGCTGGAGGTCACATGATGCACCTAGACCTCTCATCTCCTCTCTGCCCCCGTTCACACAATTTAGTCTGCATCATAGGAGCTGAAAAGACTCTCTCACCTGCATCCGACCGACCGATCGGCGTGACGACCACAGCCGCTCTTCCTCCAGCGCATCTAACTTCCTGTTAATTACTTCGGTCAATCAACACCTTTCCGGGCCACTTCGTCCCACAGCAAATCTGTGCGTCCTCATTTCCCTCAGCACTAATGGAGAAAACAAATGCAGCGCTGCTCTTGTCTGCCTTGTACATTCAAGGTGGAAATGACTACCTCACAATTTACTCATTTAAAAAAAGTCTTGGTTGCGGGCCGACATGCTTAGCTGATAAATCAACGTCTATGACACATGGATGGATGCTATTATAAAATATATTCATATCTTGTACCCTTGACACTTTATGTTTGATTTGCGGCTGGCAGTGTCTGAATTTCCCTTCTGGGATCTATAGAACATCTATCTGTGAATTATTTCATTATACATATTTGTCGTCAGTTTATACCCTTCGCTCAGGAGTCTGACCTAGATGTAGGAAATAACATGTAAATAGATGATAACTAAAGACTATCTTTGCTTTGAGCCATTATCTGCCGTGTGAGGGATGAAGCTCAGAATAGATGATGAATGAGATGGGAAAGAAACTACAACTGAAGTGGAGGGCAGGTCAGAATGATTTAATCTAACAGGACCCCGGCGATGTTCTCAGGATCATGCAATTAAGTCTAGTGCCTGATACCATTACACTTCTGTCAGGTTAATGAATGGCAGCGGAACTAGTTTTCTCTTGAATGATCTGAAGTGGAAGAAGGGACCCTGAGGGACCGTCAGTCAACGGCACATCAATAAGAAACTACAAACTTGCCTGTGTTTTTCTCTCCCCTTTTTTATTGCTCGATCTCCTATCAATAGGGTAATATCTCTTTAGAAACTTGTTAGTGTTTCCAGCATTAGTCACCACTTCACTTTAGGAACAATAACTGCATTCATCTCAGAAGCAACTGTTTCCCTAAATCCTTCTACTATGGTAGTCAATCTAAGTTGATATCTTTCTTTCTGATCAACCCAACAAAGAAATGTATAGGCTTCAGGTTTGGAACTTGACTGTGAGGAATTTATGACAAAATTTGCCATCTTGGGTGAACTAAGTTGGCTGTCAACACAAGCAGCACTCTCGTTGCAACCAAAACTGTACCAGATTAGTCAATGGTTTGCAATCCGATGGTGAAAATGCATAGTTCACCTAAAATGAAAATTCTCTTTTCACTTAAATTCACTCATTTTCACTCTCAAGCCATCACAGATGTATATGACTTCCCTGAAAAATAAATTCAACAAACAAACAAATAATCACTTTATGCCCATACCAGTCAAACGTTTTAGAACTTTTAATTGAAATGTATCTTATCTTAAAAAAGGGTTTAATCCGAAGGTGTATTCTTAAATTATGTCTGAATTGAGTTTCTTTGACAAAAATATCAATGCGCAAAAAAAGCGTACTATTTTTCTAAAATGTGTTAGAAATACAAGTGCTCTGAGTTCTAAAACTGTTGACCGGTTGTATAAATCTAAAAATGTTGAAGCACATACATTCATCATAAACAGCATACGATTGTCTCCAGTGGTCTAATAAATGTATTCTGAAGCACAACAACGAGCGTTTCGTACAAATGAATTAACATTTTGAGTTTAAAAGTACCTGCTGAAATCGTAAAAATGTGTCGCCATCATAGGCATAATTTGTCACAATAATGTCCCCACCACTTTTGGGATGAAATTTGCTTGTGCATACAGTGTCCAAGCACAAACACCGTATATCAAGAAACAAGTGACATGTTTAGTCATAGGAATAAACAGTTTTTAGTGTAATGCACCGCAACAGCCAAGTGACCTTTCCCAAATGACAGGTTGGGAACCACATGAGCTGGAGTCAAAAAGCGGAGTATACAATGGGCGGAACGCCCTCTATATTAGATAAATATTCCCAACGTGACAGAAACAATTTATGAAAGTATTAATTGTTTTTGTCCCCATCGCTTTTCAAAACAAAGTTACGCCACTGTTCGCAATCAAAAGCCAAGCAACCTATGTCGACATTGTGATTGTCTTTCACATCTCAACTGTCCTATCCGATAAAATGCTATAAAAAGCTTTCAAATGAAGTAAAAATGGGTGTAACTTTAACAGGCATTTGATTAATATGTTGCAAAGATGATACTCCACTAAGCACAAAATTCCTCAGTACTTTAAGATTCTGAGCCTGCCTGAGCTGTCAAAAAAGCTATCCACATATCCAGCTCTGCAGGATCTGTGACTCAGCCAATATCTCCAGGCTTGTTTTGTCTCAGCAGCCCCCAGTTGCACGCAAACAGACCGAGAAACCAGCTGTGGAAGGGTCATGGAGGAATCTAGAGGAACAGATGGGCTTTGCGAGCGTTGTCTTAAGGCGAGAGCTATGATACGGCATCCTGGCAGAGAATCATCCTTGCTGCTGAGTTTTAAATCAACGGCCCTTTACAAAACACTCAACCATGAACAGATCTGACACACACCTGCAGTTAGGGATTGACTTCAAGGTTTAATTGGGGCCAAGAATTGCAATCTGACTAAAGCAAAGACATCATCTCAAACTCACCTAGAAGCTGCAAAAATGATAAAAACCTGTTAACTTGTGGTGTTCAGTGCTGCTTTACTGAGAAAACCTATCGGTGAAAGACTCTAAACTCTAAAATTCATAGAAATTTAAAAAATAAACTAACAAAACTTTGTTCATACTTTATCTTTCACCACATAATGAGGGAGGACAACTAAAACAGCCTTTGGCAAAAGAAGTAATCAAACAGACTAAAAACATCAGCGAATAACAAAGGGAGGTTAAAGAGAAGGGTTAAACACACTTTTTAGAGGTGTTTGTAACGTTACAAATCAATAGACGCCCCGTCAGCATGCTGACTACACCAATGAACACAAGATGGATGGCAGTACATAAGATTAGAGAAGATTGTGAGGTCAATTTGAAATAGAAAGTACAGTTTTGGTCTCAAAGACATTAAGATTATTTACAACGGTATAGGCAAACAAAACAGAATATAAAGAAGTAATCCAGAGACTATGGCCTGGTTTCACAGACAAGGTTTAAGTGTAGTCCCAGAGTAAAATGAATGTGTGACATGTATAACTGAATATAACTTGCCGAGAAATATCTTAAAATATCAGTGACATTTCTTTGTCTCAAGATGCCCACCAGTAATATATTCTTCTAAGGCATTTTTTATAAAAGCGACATATGTAAATATCTTAATTCAACTAACCCATAGTCCTGGTTTAAACTCAGCCATGTCGGTGAAACCGGGCCTATATGTTGTACATAAACCTACAGTAAATCAACTATTTCATCTTTCTCAGATGGCTGCATGTGTTAAAGCCAAACAATCATTATTGATGTATTTGTTCAGTAAGCAAAATCATATTACTGTATGGTTTGCAAAAACTCAAATCCACAGGACCCGTAGCAGTAAAAAACATATGTACAGTTTGTTACTGTTATTTTTCACAGTTGTTGCGTTTAATGTAAAAGATACCGTAATTTTGACAAATTTTCACATATTTTTGTAATACAGTAAAAAAAACGTAAAGATCACGTTCCCCGCGACCCCATTTTTCAACCTAGCTAGGTTAGTTTGTAATGTTGCTGTTAGAGCATAAATAATAAAATGAAAAAAGATAAAGCTCAAAGTTCAGTGCCAAGCGAGATATTGTCTTTTACAGAATTCGCTTTTCAAGGACTACAGAGAATGGCTGGATCGACTACAGCCCTCTACTTCCCGGGTACATGATGTCACTATTCCGAGTGCTCCGCTCAAAGGAATACGCCAAAAAGAGCCGCTGGAGTAGTGCTCGGTTATCAGAGATTGTAAACATTTGACTGAGCTACGCGCTAAACTACTTTCACTTTCATCACAGTCCTACAGCTGGTAATAAGAATTCAGCTACACACATTCTAAGATAACCAACAGTCACATAACAGCTTCCATGATTTTAACATCGTCTGTGAAAGCTGTTCTGTCAAAAAACACTTCTACGAAACGTCCTCTGAAGTCCTGCTTGCCGTCTCCTTGTTTTATTATCCAACTCTGTTATTAGTGATAACCGGTCTGACGCCATTCGGTCCGGTGTCATTACCCTCGTCATAGTAGAAAAAACTTGATCTCTAACAAAGATTGAGCTTTGCACATGCACTAGTAGACCTCCGTTACACATTGATCGATCCGCATGTTTTTAACCGATGAAGATAAGTTGACGCCATTGTTACTGTTTAATGCTAAAAGCCAAAGCTTATGAATTCACTTGCACTGAGAGGGGGACCGACCAATCACAATAGCTTGAGAAGCAGAACTCGCTAATATGGTATTGGTGGGACATCTTCACACACATACTCTTAGCTGTGAACCAATCATGACAGACCTAGTCAGCTTTACCAATCAGAGGGTTTCGGAAGGCGGGACGTTGAAGAAACCGGAAGAAATCCAGTCGTTTCGTGAGAGGAGAGACAGCGGTGGATGATAGACTTGAAATATGTTAAAATATAAAAGTTTTTTGTGAAACATGAAACAAGTGACAAGAGATTGTGTTACAAGAGAAACATGAACTTCCATTGTTAAACACCCAAAAAACACAATCAAAGCTTCGAAAAAAGGGGGAAAAACGGAGCCTTTAAAATGATAGAAAAAGATGTAAAACATGTAATATTACATGGTCACCCCACCTGTATTTTTACTGTGAATGTGACCCTACTGTTTATGTTGCAAAGGGATTAAACACCCGTGTCAATTCGTATACTATCCATCATAAACAGTATTCAAAAATTAAAATCATTATTATTTTTCAGAGTAACCGAATGGTTTACTCTATTATCCACAATTCACAACGGTAGGGTGGTGTAAAAAATGTGTAAAAATCCTAAATTCCTGTATTTTGATGAGGGTGACTGTTAATGATCACAATTTCATTTAGGCAACAGCGGTCATTACCGTTTCGCATTAGTATATCTCAGTGTGCGCAAACTGTGTACACATTTTTCCATGACATAAACAATACTTTTAGGGCATACTATAAGTAGACGAATTAGGATGCAGCAGTGACTTTTGTGCAGTCAATTACTGGCTCCCGTGACATTTAGAAAGCAAAAACTATAATACAATATGATCCATCATTCTGAAAGCAAGCAAAAAAAACAACACACTGTATTAAAAGAGAAATATGCATAGACATGGAGCGTGGACAGAGTCACCCACGAGCCATCAATACAGAAGAAACCTTTCCAAAGATTTGTCTTGTTTGCTTATTTGGGTCAAAACTATTAATATCAAACATGAGCTTGGAGCTGTTGGTCTGACCCTTCTGTCGGACGACATCAATCCAAATGTTCTCTCTGAACCTGCTCCAGCCCAGATGGAAGCCCTCGAGACCATTAGGGAACCCAGGGATGTGCAGAGCGCGGCACACAGTTTCTCGCTCTCATACCCGCCCAAGGGTTTGCATCTAGTACTTTTATGTCGCAATTAAAGATGATGGCCTGGACTTTATGTCTGTTCTAAAACCTGGCATGCCTACCTAGACTGCATTTTAAAGCATCATTACTGAGTGACATAATGTGCATGAATATTGATCATCCATCATACAGGTAAGTGACATAAAACACAAATACAATCAGTCTTGGCTTCAACCAACTCATTCTAAAGTGCCAATGAACGTATTCACATTTTCAGAGCAGATTAAGAGCTTGATAACATTTCTTGAGGCACCACCCTGGGCTGAGGTCACCACAGCTCTGGCATTACATGCGAGACAAGTAAAGCTTACGGTATATATGGTACCTAAAGTGACACTTCACAATCTGTGTAGACTTAGCAAACATCAACCACCTACTCCGTTCCAAACGTGCACGTGATGGACTCGTGGTCTTTTGGCCTCTCATTTGTCATTTAAAGGTTCTGGAGGGTCTTAAAATGATTCAATGCAGTTCCCAGAGAGCCACCATCCTGCAGTCAATGCAGACATCGCAGCAACAGCTCTATTCAAACACACCTGAAACAGCATTTCAAGGTGTGCAGGATAATAAACAGACAGGATCGGTTAACAATTCTACAGTTGGGTGAACAATTAAACAACGAAACTACAGCAGTGTACTGTAGAATAAGGCAATGGTCAACTATATCATATAAAGATTGGGTGAATTAAAGAGAAAGTGCACCCAAAAAATTAATTCTGTCATTTAATTAGCCACATGTGTTTAAAAACTGGAAAATTGTGTGTGCAGGACTTTGTTTTGATGACATATTTTTTTATTTAATGTGACTCATATATCGTTTCCAAGACATTACATTAACAGAAATTACATAATAAATGTAACCTCTCACAACCTAAGCAACCTTTTTTAATACGTATATGACTTTCCATCTTTTGTGAAACACAAAAGATATTTCGAGAAATGTCCCAGCTCTCATGTAGCTCAGTGGTAAGAGCATGGTTAACAACGCCAAGGTCGTGGGTTCGATCCCAGGGGATTGCACATACAAATGTATAGGATAATGCTTTGGATAAATGCTTCTGCCAAATGCGTAACTGTAAATGTAATATAAATGTCTAAAGTGAACCTTTATAAATGTATGCAGACATAGAAAAATCGTCACCACAGAATTATAAGGTTCTATATGCATTCTGAGCGATATTGAGCATTAACATTTTTGCATTTCATTTGACTTTGTAGATAAAATCTTTTTATTTTCTAAAAATTAAGTTCCAAAATGTACACCACTTTAATATTAAAACATCACATAATGTAAAGAAGTTGTTACAAAATAAATATGTGAATAATTCATTTTGACAAAAAATGTCAGATTGAACCTAAATAAATGAATAATTCTGAGGCAATGATTTGCTTCATGACCGAACAAGTTCAATATATTTGTACACTTCATAAATGTTTTTTTTTTGCTGAAGAAGATTGCTGATTCTTGGTGGAAATGGAACAGATGAAATGCTTCACTGTTTTTCTCAAGTCCTTTTAAATAAATGCCTCTAAATGTTGCCGTTTTTTAACAATTAACTGCATGATTTTGCTGTAGTAACTGCTTAGAGTCTCTGTGTGAATAAGCATCTCATAATGGTCAAGCACTGTGACAGAGAGATGCGACAGCGGGGACTCATCTTGCATGCAGGGCAGGACACACACGTGCAGCAGGGCTTCCTAAGACAATGCAGTGTTGCGGACAGACAGTTTTATCATTAAGATCACATTCAGCTCTCTCTCACCCACCACATGTACTGATGGAATTGTTACTGTGGACTGGCACAAATGCTTATAACTGTTGTGTAATGACAAATAAAGTATTGTATAAACTCTTCCAGATAAGCTAGTTATGCTTATTTAGAATTGCCTAGACCAGGTAAAAAAAAAACAATTATTTTGTCAACAAGCGTCAGAACAAAGCATGGCTTTGTTGGGCATAACGTAGCACCTACGGCGAATCATAAATACAATGTGACACAAGATGACGGCAGCATAAGCGTGTTACAGATGCACCTCATGTGTGCCTGTATCTCGGTGACAGCACAAGGCTGGTTAAACTGTCTGGAATAAACACAACAATCTTTTACAGGTGACTCATAACATCTATCAGCCGAGAAAGAGATGGGGCATATGTCCACTGAACCCTATGCAATAAATTTGTATAAAAGTAAGTCAATATCAATCAATGAAAATCACGGCGCTGTTGGATATAATAACAAGAATACATCCCCCGATGTATTTGTTCACTGTAGTTCATTTTAGTTATTATCGATTAAAATGAACAGTCAGCTAACGGAAAAAAGAAAATGCTAAATATGGCATCAATCATCCGAATTTATTTTTCTTAAGAACAAATTTATCTAAAAAACTATATAAACTATTGGCTTCCGCTGTAGATAACACGAAAGATTTTCCCATCTCTACTTATTTATGATCAGCGCTATAGGGATCGACTTAAAGCGAGCTGAGAGAAAATGTTATAAACAAAAATATTGTGCAGCCTAAATCCTGCATTTATACAATATACTTAATCCATATTAATAGAGTGCGTCTAGCAGCCCAAAACGAGAATTTTAAGGTACAAATCTTAAATCAACATTTCTGGAAGCGCTTTGGACATTTCAGTCCAGTGTCTGAATTTCAACTGAGACTGGCTTTCGTGTGGGTTGATGCTCTTACAGGCGCAGTACAGGAAAAATGTCGCTGAATGCAACAGACAATCTGTTAATAGTGGCTACAGTCATCGAGCATCACATTGGCGGTGAACATGAAACATCACCAGTCGGAAAACAAAAAAAAATTCCTTTTTGACCATTGGCAGTGTATATCAACTCTTTCTGCTAAAAATCAGCTTTGAAAAGTATGCAGAACATGATTCAGATGCCTTTAATGCAGTGTCATGTAGGGAAGCACAGTCATAAATCAAACACTGACATGTTATTCAGGCTCTCGCCTAGGAATACTCAAGTGGCAGCTGTCCCACAGTTGATCAATAGATAGTCAGATGCTCGACATTAAAAAGCACTCTATATTTTTCTGAGAACAGGAGCTAGTGTGAACCATTATAAAACATTATGAAGTGTGCATGATTCCCTATTTTTCGGTAGATGTTTTTTTGAAGAATATTGGTGGTTGTGACCAGTCTCAATGTCAATTCAGTTCCAGAGGAAAGCTCAGGTCCCCTCCTTCAACGTAATTATTGTTTTTTTGCCAAGCAAAAAATATATGCATGCTTGGAGAAGAGTGTTAAAATCGTAATAAACTTTACAGCGTTCACGTTCAATCCTGCAAAAATCTTACATGTTAGATTTAATGTTAGAATTAACATGTATGAGCAATAATAAGTGTTGTTGGTATTAGTGAAAGTGACCCATTAGTCAGATATGGTGACCCCGAAATGTGACCTCTGCGTTTAACCCATCCAGAGAGAAGTGAACACAGCACAGCAAGTGGTGAACAGACGTAGCACCCGGAGCAGTGGGGGGCTTTCACTGCAGCGCCCGGGGACAAAGTAGGGGTGAGGTGCCTTGCTCAAGGTCACCTCACCTTCTTGTCACGAGTCCAACTCTCTGACCATTAGGCCACGACAGCCCTTAACAAGGATCTTTAAATGTACAGCTGCATCCGCATTTTTTAAGATGTATCGTGGTCATTCCCGTATAGTGCCTGTTGAATTTGAACTAAATCAAACCTTAGTAGTGACAAAGTCATCCAACAGCAATGTGAAAGACTGACAGCATGATAGGACACATGAAAACTGTGATAAAAATCTATAAAAAATATGTTTTTAACTTTTCCTACAGTATATACTGTACATGTACAAATATTACTATTGTATTGCTTAAAAGTGAACATGGGGGTCTGAAAAAATACTGAGTATATTTTCTATCATTTTAACCCTTTTGTCCAGTTTTTATTTTCTGCACATAAATGTAATTAGAAAGCTTTTCTTTATATTGTTAGTAGTTCCCACTATTAAATAAATGATGATTTTACTCATACACATGCGTATAAATGATACACTTTAAAATCAGAAAAAAAAGCATTTTAAATTGTATTTTATATTGAATTCACTGTCACTCATTACGTATCGCATTAAAATCTAGCAAATCAAACTTTTTAATGGAAATCACAATTTTTTTTAACTTTGTTAAAAATATAGTGATACTATCTTAGAACAAATACAATAATGTGTGCTGTGTGGGTTTGCAAGTGGAGTATATTGTAACACTGGGAATAAGGTAACTGTGTGCAAACTCTTCTCCTTACTGTTGTTCTTACATACAGATTGCGTACAGACGATGTTCTTGGCACATGCTGTTCTCCATTGAGTCCTATTTGTGCAGCAGGTATGATCAATATCCGATCAATAAAGAGCCGCTTAAATGAATGCAGGTGAGGCAGCAAGTACACGGCTGTCTGTCTATGAGATTGATTAGCCTGACCGGTAAAAGAAAAAGCACCTGCTATTGGGTCCAACACGGTAAGACCTTCACACACTCACGTGTCACTTTTAATGACTTAAGATATATACAGTTATATAATTGGCAGAAAAATAAGTTCCTGTGACGTACATTTAAGTTAATAATGATGAGATAATTGACAGCTTGCTCTTTATTATCACTCAGGGTGTTTGCACAAAGTGACGAAACTCATTTCATTCAGTCACACCAGCGGCGTGAGATCAGCAACCTGCTAGGCGTTTTCATGAGCCACTGTGAAAGTAGCATAAATCAAGGCAAATTAAATCAAACATGAAGGGATTAAGAAGGATGACGTTTTGATTTACAATAACACGCACAGACGTTAAAGGACGGGGTCGTCACGGACATGCCGAGACTGGAATTGAGAGGTTTATGATCATAATAAAAAGCCAGACCTGTTAACTCAAGAGTTATGGAAATGACTCTAAACAATGTTTGATCGTGTCTCAACAATTCTTGCATGAGACTTTAAATAAATCTTTACGGTTCTGATATAAAGGGGATAGTTCAGCCAAAATTGAGAATTCTGTCATGATTCACCAATAAATGATTATACAAACCTGTCAGAAATTTACGAGTCGACATGAAAGATCAAAAAAGATTTCATGTTTATTGTTCCAAGACATTATTAGACAGTGATTGTCAAGTATCTGAAGTGACTTACATGCATGTCAAAGACTTTAGATTTGAAATGTGAGAGAGATTCAGATTAAGGCAGGAACGTGTACCTGCCAGGAAGGCACATTTGTTTAGTTAAAAACACACATGAACACATTACTATGAATATAATTTGGATCTCATTTGTGTTTTTGTGCTTGAGGCAGACATGAACATTCGATGCATGTCCTTTATAACAATTTCTTGCAGTTTAAATAAGCAAAAACATTGCTAAACAGCAGCCTTCTGTTTTGAAAAAAGTGAACGCGGACTTATTTCCCTCAAAATCAACACCAGTGAAACCTCAAGTGGAGCAAATGTAAATCAAGAGGCTGTGCTCTCACAGAGAGCAGCGATCAGTTTAGAACATCAAAGACATCACTGAAGATCCAACAAATCAAACACTGACAAAACACAAAGGGAAATAGCGTAAACTGACAACAAATTCATGACATTTGTGACACACTTATGATGTCCTGAAGGCCTCTGTAGGGTAGACGGAAACATTAAATAAAAAGTATGAAAACCAAAGCGAAGGTACCAAAATGAAACAAACATCATTCAATGCAAAATGCAATATGCAAGGCAGGGTGAAGATCAGCTGCCCAACAGTTGTATTTGAATTAACTCGTTATGTTAAAAAATAAGTTGATCGACCCATTGACAAATATATTGAGAACATGTACAGAACATGTAGATCAGGAGGCAGATGTCTCTGTCAAATATTAGGTTCATCTTCCTCTCCTGATGCCCAAAGGGTTCTCTTCTGAGAACCTGACATCAGTTCACCAAGAACATTTGGAAGGTGTCAATGAATCTGCGGATGAACTGAGCCTGAACTCCAGGTCTGAGCACATCATTCACACAAACACTCGCATCAGCATCAGTCACTCCAGAAGACATCCAGGTGCTAAAAAATGCCAACTTGTGACGTGCTGACCATCTGAGATCATCGGAGTTTTGGAAGACTAGAGAACTTTTACAGTATTGTCTGTCATTGCTTAATAAATATTATGACTGTAAAGCATACAATTTTTGGTGTACAAATATGTTCGCCTGAATATAACAATAAAGTATGTAAATACTACAATAACAACATCAATTCTTCTGAAGTAATGCCAGAACTATATTTGGTCCCTTTTGAACAATTAAATGAAATTAATTCAATTAAACAGCTAATTTCATTGTTTCCACATAAGCAAACGCTTGAACCAAAAACACGCAGAGACAAGCTCGCTCATATTTAGACGTTGGTTTCAGTGAGGACAATATTAGCCGTAACAAACATCAAACAGAACGTTGCCCATAATACTACAAACCATACCCAAAATGTGTGGCGAAAGGGAGACCTGTGCTTATTAACAACATCCCGTCCGAACACGGGTTCTAGATGGCGCCGGCTTAAGTACACCAGAAATGCTGGGATGATGTACTGAATGCCCGTGCCGGCGTACGCCCCAGTGATGCCCACTAGTGACTCCAGGTCGTGTGTACAGAAAGCCACGATAACTGGTGGAATCAGAGTAATAAGAGGGAACACAATGCGGTCCACCACCCACGGATATGTACCACCATCCCGGTGGAACAGAGTTTTCCAGTTATTTCGCAACGTGACAGCTATTATGGGAAAGTTGGTGCTGATGGTGAAGACTGGGAACAAGCCCAGGAAATAGCGCAAAAAAGGAATGCCCAGAACGTCACAGTTATCTGTGAAGTTTAACGTGTACATGTCACGCAACAACGAGCTGTCGAAACAGAATATAGCTGTGAAGGACAGCAGGGCGTAGAAGCACAGAATTAGGATGTAGTCGATGACCACCAAGGTGCTCATTCGCTGTTTGTTGGAGATGGGCGTCACGAGCGAGGGCAGGGAGTGCTGGCACATGAATGAGTAGACGCAAACCCCGAAGAGGTTGGGCACACCTGAGATCTGTGCTACGGGTGGGCGGCCTTCGCCGTGACCCTTGCCAATACGAATCAAAGCCAGGATAATCATCATGGTAAATGCTGAAAGAGAGAGAAAACGACATTATAAACAAAATAGTGCTTGTATAAATCTTGAATTTATACAATATACTAAATCCATATTAATAGCAGCCCCAAACCAGAATTTTAAGGTAAAAATCTTTAATCTGAATTTCTGGTTGGACTTTGGAGAATTCAGTATAGTCTCTGAATTTCAACAGAAACAAACCTCACAAGTCAAAAAAATTCACTTAACGTCATTGTGAACGACAGAGAGAATCCAAAGAAGCATAAAAGTTCCATCATATATTCATTTTTGAACAGCAAAACATTAGTATTCTGTAAGGGTTTAAATTTTAATATGAATAAATTTGTATAGTTAATAAAACAAAACTGATTATTATACTTAAACATGCACCAGGGCTGTCGAATGATTAATTGTGATTAATCGCATCCAAAATAAAGGTTTGTGTTTATTTAATTTGTGCATATTAATTGTGTATTTATAAACACATGTATACTAGGGATGTGATCTTGTAGCACTCCTATTATAAATGCATTACTAAATACAAAAATATTTTTTTAAACACAATATAGTCACGCAATCTGCATGATAGAGTGATTGACTTGAAATAGCGACAATTTTAAATGTTTATAGTTTATATTTTTCTTAAATATATGCATCTATGTGTGTATTTAAAAAATATAAAATAAACATGCACAGTACACAGTCATATTTAATGTAAACGCAAACTTTTATTCTCGATGCGATAAATCCCGATTAAATTGTAAATTCAGAAAAGCTGAAAATAATTCTGTAATTTTTCTACAGCTGTAAATATTTCCTTTTCTATTTTAGACCATTCTAAGCAGAGCATTTAACATTTTGTCAAAGAGCTGTTGTTGTGTATATACAGTAAACAGAGGCATTAACTACACAGTAACACATCAGTCTGTCAGCCCTGTTTTCCGATTCAATTTGTGAATCCATTGGAAGTGTGTGCAGTGTAATTTGGCCACAGATCAGTTGTAAATCTCTTCTCTGCTCCAGGCCAGTACTTTATCAAGGAACAAATATGCATAATGCAATATACATTATTAACCCTAAACACTGTGGGTTACGCTTGACTAATAACATTTCAGGTACAGAGACGGCCACAGGTCAGAATCAGTGCAAAGTCTTTTTATTAAAGCTTCTAAATTCCCTCACACGTCCATTACTTCTAAAACTTTGAACTAAATGAAAAAATATATATAATGCATGCGTTTCTGTATGTCTAATATGATCAATATTGCGATCGATGTAAAACAAGACGAGATTGTTAAGGATGTAATGGGGTGATGGATAATGCTGAGCTAGTAAGAATGGACCGATAACTTCTCCAGCTTGTGTCACCTGAATGGACAACCAGACTAAATGATACAGAACACAACAGGCCGAAAGCAAAAATACTGCAATCGCCGGCTTCATCTTCATCATTTGTCGTGTCAATCAGCTGTTGCATGTTTCTGGAGATCTACTTTTCTGGATTGCCGCACACATTCTTTTGCTTTAGACCATCTGCATTCAATCTTTAACCAAACCTAAATACTTCAACCCCAAACTAGTACTAGCCCAAACAGCTAGTAAATCTATGATGATGTGTATATACAGATTATCGTAAAAACAAAACCGTCCATATTACATCATGAACTGTGGCTTTCACCCAAAACCTAATATCTAAATATCTAAACTAAAAATATCGAGAAAATTCACATTCAGCCTGAATGTCAGAAAGGATATCTCTCAAAAAAGGACAAACGATACACAAGACAAAGGCGAAACTTTAATAGCAAATTTTACAGGTAACCTTCATTGTCTAAGAGGCTTAATATAGCAAAACAGAAACACAGCAGATGAACTAAAGGACAAACGTGGTCATATATATAAATGGAACCGCAAATCACTGGAGAAACTTAAGAGACAGATAACGTAACCAAGCACGAAGCAAATGTAGAGGGCACCGTCACGAACGGACCGCGGCTCAAGTCGAGATACATTACTCCAGTCGCAACCGTAGCGCTTTACGGAAGCACCAAACCGAGGAAAAAAACTCAAGGGCACACTTAATCCAAATACTCCTGACATCTCCCGACACAACTCAAGTCACTGTACAGATGCTTAACCTTCAGCTCAGAGGCTTTTGTTGTTTAGGGATGAGATGTGATTCTGTCTGGGCACACATGGCAAAGCTATTCATCACACAGCCTCAATTCCCTCAGTGTCTCGCTGACGGCCAAAGAAAATGCCACTGGTACCTCTGTCATCCAGTCTTATTCATGTTGATGCCAGGTCTGAAGATGCTACATGGGAAGATAGGAATTAAATGGCCCCAAACGATTTCAAACAGCGAAATCAATGCAACGCGGACATTAAAACTAGTTTTGCCAAGTTAAACGTGCTGATCTCTTACATCAACAATCTCATTGGTCCTTGATTATGGATCCTAACAAACAATCAGAAACTGTTTAGGGTTGAAGTTTGTCTAATGCTGTGTTCACACCAAACGCAAAGCGTCGCGTCCTTGCTCTTAATTACTCGCGGGATTAGTTCGTTACTTTTGCGCGAGTGATGCGAAAAATCAAATCGCGTAACGAGGGGAGATGTTTTACTCGTCAAACAGTAGGTTTCAATGTGCTCTTCCTGCGAATTTCTCGCTCGAATTGACATTTTTCTAATTGCACGGAAGACGCAAATTATGAAATGATACTATGAAATGCAAATTTTCTAAAACGTTCTTATTAAATAATAAATCCCTTATGCTGCGTTCACACAAAACACGAATCAAGCAATAAGTGTGAGTAAATTACAATGCAATGCAAAGATGCATGCGAAATTTCGGCGCAAAATTAAGCAAAGCGCTTAATACGTGTTATGTGTGAATGCGGCATAAGGGCTATATTTTTTATAAGAACGTTTTGGAAAATTTGCATTTCATAATATCATTTCATTCCTGTGACTGAAAAGAAAATATAAAGGTTATACTGGTCTGCCCAATCAGATTAAACCGATTCTCTAACTACATTTCAAAGGAATTAAAGTTTTTAACCGAAACACATTAAGGAGACAAATGTGACCATCAATATGCAGCCAGAGAGTGCAAAACAACTTGATCTCGTAACGCAATTCCCATTCAGATAAGAGAAAATCCTCACCGGGGACAGCCAAAGCTATTTCGTCCAATGCAATCCAATTGATGATGTTCTGCAAGCCAAAGCAAATGAGCGTGTGGTTTTATGGTCTGTTAAGGAAAGTCGTGTATGATAGTTTGTGGCTTGTCCATATTGCAAGCCCTGCTAAATGAGAGGTACCGATGCATTTTCCTCTAGAGCAATTTTCAGGCTCTATGAGCTGAACCATCGCCTGCGGTATTCATTAAGGCCCAGCTATATTTCAGAACACCTTGAAACTACACCGCTGCAAAACATCCATAGCTGATGCTCGATGCTGTTTGAGACCTAACCTCTTATATCTGACCTATAAAACACCATTGGGTTCTCAATGGACGTTAACAGCATATGACCCTTAACATTTTAAATGGTAGTAGTATAGTTAGTACGGACAAAAGGTCTGTTGATGGCTATTTTAAGTTTCTTTGACCTGTATGAAAACAAAGAGGTGTGTTGTACGTAGTCAAGACCCCCTAATCCGAGACCAAGACCATCAAAAAAATGGTCTTGATACCAAAACTGGTGACGAGTTCTACAAAATGATGCCTACCTGCCCTCTACACACCTGACACAGCCATGCACTTATCTAAAACTGTTCATTGAAATCAACACCCTAGAAAATTATTATTATTATAAAAAGTACATTTAATAATTTAAATAAGTCGAGGCACTAAAATTGTTAACTGAAAATAAATAACAAAATAAAACTGTAATATAAAATAAACCTCTATGGTTGGTATCATCAGGCACACTCACCTAGCCTGGAGTTAACTTCCGGCTTGTATGGAGAGGCACAGAGATTGACCCGGAAGTGATTTAGCATTTTAGGAATTTCGGTTCCATCGCTCTAAAGTGTATGTTTTTGTTTAATAGGTTTTTGATAAATCCCCCGAAATAAGGTTTGTTGTAAACAAAACCTCTAAATATTTTCACGTTTTATTCGTATTATAATAATAATACAAATAATTCATGTCACACGTATTATTTATTTATATGACATAAAACACACCAATTATAAACAGCGTTTGATTTAATAAAGCCTTATTGCGCCTTAAAAACGGTGCTTGCTAACAAGTTGCTAAAAGCGACTACTTCCTTTGGTGTGGACGTTAGACGTCATCGCGCATATAAATCTCACAAATAATGCAACATGGGGACAAATCCCTCAAGGTTTTGTTGTGGACTCATTCACGGAGTAATTACTTACCAGGGAACACATTTTTAATAAAGTTTGAAAGAGTTTACGGAGCCTTGGTGCTGGTGATGTTGATATCGAGCGACTTTAAGTCTATTCCGTTTATATCATTCTAGCTTTTTACTTCTGCAGATTGTAATTCGGCTTTAAAAGTAACATGTTGTGTTCATTTGTAAAGATTATCTTGATGGACAAAACGTGTAAACATCATGAACATTTGTTAATCACCCAGCTTATTTTTTTGCAATCTTCCAAAAGGAATGGAAAATGCAGTCTAGGGATCCAACTTCCGGGTTAGTCAACAAAAATATGTGATCTCTGATCCTCTCCATTTGGTTATAATATAACAATTTATTTTATTTTTAATAAATATTAATATTTTATTTAAAATTGAATTGAAACTACTGATTCTTTGAGGAGGTCTACGGGTAGTTTACATTGGGCAACATAATGTTTATGTTGTTGCCACTGAATTGTCTAAAGCAACATAAAAAAAGACAAATTCACATTAAATTGCTAAAAATGTAACAAAAATTACCATAAAAACTAAAAATATAAAACATAACCTAGTTTAAAATATTAATAAAACCGAAAACAAAACATTAATAACTATCAAAACAGTTCCATCCATTCCATTTTCTACCGCTTATCCGAACTACCTCGGGTCACGGGGAGCCTGCGCCTATCTCAGGAGTCATCGGGCATCAAGGCAGGATACACCCTGGATGGAGTGCCAACCCATCGCAGATCAAAACAGTTGTTATATAAATTAGTTACGTTACCAAAATAAAAATAGAAATGTATCCACGAATGCCGCATTTCCAGCTACAAAGGCCTCTCAACACAAGTTGTCCGCCATTATAGAACAGTCCAAGCCGTTTTGTAAATACATATTTACTCTCATCAACTCGAAAGATTCCTACGATTCTGCACCTCCATCAACCAGTAGCACAATTAACAGATGAGCACTCTTTCTAGAACATCCTGTAGCTCACCAGAGCAATGCAAGATGAAGTCATAAATCTCCCTAGAATAATCACAAGCTCTTTGTTCGTTCCTCAACGTTCACACTAAATATGAATTAAGGCGGCAACCTTACTGATTCATTTGGCTCCTGATGTCAAAAGCTGATAAATGTTCTCTACTTCAATGCTAAGGAGAGGAGGTGATCCTTCCCATTTAAATTACCCGAGCAATAAAACGCCCTTTAAATAATGCATGCGGCCCACATCTCTGCGTACGAGGTGCCGTGAACGTGTTACTGATAAACAAGTTTCTTCATGCGTTTCATGGAATTAGATGTAAAGAGCGGACTGCAAGTAACAGTTGATAAAAACGCAGCGTTAACTCACGAGGCCGTGTGGTGGTTAAGTTAAGGTCATTATTGAGCTCCGCTATTCGGTGCGTAAGGTTTCGGCAAAATAACGGCGGTGGGTGGCTAAAGAGTGGCTCCCCTGACGCACACAAAACCGAACCCTATTTACCACATCTCATTTGACAAAAGAGCGGCCCCGGTCTCCCCCCTAGTGCATTATGGGTGAATGGAGACACACAAGGGACATGCCTGCTTGTCCTGCTGTCTGCTGTGAGTAATGACCGGGAACAGAGAGGATCACGCACAGGACTTGAAGGGGTGGATGAAGAGAGGAAACTGTTGATAGGTGTCTGGTGTGCTCGTGCCCATGCTTATTTAATGACATGTTTCTTTAAAAAGCAGCAAGATATAAAATAAATGAAAAGCAATATAGAATTGTTTGTGAATAATGTAAAGATATTCAACCGGACATGAAGTTCTCTCCTGAAATATAAGCCACGGTGACTTAAACTTGGCTTACGTGTCTGATTAACGTAGACAGGGTTGTTTTTTATTTTCATTACAAACTGCTCAGCAGCAGATTAAAGCATCACTGCTCGTGAATCACTCTGTGCTTTAAATGCCATTTCCAAACGTGTCCGTTAATGAGAACACACAAAACAACTAAATCAACCAGCTAACTAGACATAACGCCATCTTTTGGATGGTTTTAATAATGGGGTTTTTTTGCCTGTCATTCAATTTCAATGCGCCCCAGAGATTAAGTACAGTCATTTGTATGGTTATAACCTGAGCAGAATATATAACCTTGTTGAAATCCTTACATTCAAAAGAAAGCATTATCAAATAATTACTTCAGCTCTCTAGAGGTTCAGAACACCTGGAGGAAAACGTCAACAGGGAACAAAGATAAGAGCAAATGCATATAAAGAGAGAAAGACTGCAGGGTAACCATGATGGTCTATTCCTGGAAACAGAGACACTGCAATGCAAAGAAGCCAGAGGCGATATAGACCAGTGACGTCTCCACCATGATGAACCGATCATACATAATATATACATTGTACAAACGATCTCATATTGATTGGAACGTCTAACAGAGCGAGAATGCTCTGGATAAACAGACTGAGAATAAGTGCGCTGCTGTGAAGTTCCTCAGAAGTTTCATTTAGCAGTATATTGCTGAAGCAAGCAGGATGAGCTTCTTTAGCCTTCGGGTTATGGTGCCCTTTAATGGAAAATACATTACAACAGCTATGACAGAAATATTGGCATACGTACTAACCAGCACATTTCTTCAGACTATCTTCTGTCACGTTCCTCCGTACATAAACGGTGAGTGAGAACATAATTATTTTTCTGAGGTGGAGATTTCACATGAATTTCTAATTGTGAATCGTATTCATTCAGCACGTTTGAGGAGACATATATAGCGGCAACATATAGTGTCAAAATATCAATTACATAAATTCCTGAGAACGAGTGTGATGCGATTCTCTGTTGAGTAGACGCGTGGCTCAATTTAAACATCTGAAATGGTCAAATGTTTTAAACGGTTTTAATTCGCAGTCCGAATGAAACGAAGCAAAGGTCCGGATCCGGCCCGTGGTCCGCCAATTGAGGATGACTGTATACGCACAAAGTCTATCGTAATAAATTGTAATTTAACATATTTTATATAACATTTTAAAATGATTACTATATATTAAATACAAACGTAATTCATATATGTACATATTTGTATATGGGTAGTTGACAAACAAACACCTTACGACCTGTGTCTATATTTTTTAATTTATCAATGAAGATAAATAAATATGAATAATATAAATATACTAATATTATATATTTTTAACAGTTTGTTTTCTAACCTTTTCTTGTCACACCATAGGGCATATGATATGGTTTATTTGTCAACTACTCGTTCAATCTTAAGTTATAGTATATTAAATTAATATTGATACACTGTTGTTCAATTTTAGTTTATAATTGTTTACCCACATTATAAATTATTATAATTTGCTTGTTGTTTCAACCCTGCATGACATAACACTTCATTTTATGGGTCAGTTATCTCTTTAACATTAACCCTGATTTATATTTTATGAATCAAATTATAGATTTTTTTATATATATTATAGACCACTCTGTAACGCTGGTCCAGAAGAACTTCTCGTTTCCTCTTTTGAACACTACACATACACTTGATCAAAATAAAATCAACAGAACATTTATAACCGAATCAAAATATAAAACAAACATGTATACAATTCAATTCTTTATTAAAAATAAAATATTTAAAAATAAAATTAACTGAAACCAGAAGGATCTTGCAAAATGGCCTATAATTAAAAAACAAAAGCTTACTGTAAGACTGTTTTGCAAATATGTTTTCTTACATGTAACATAAATCCACAAACATCCCTGGTGAAGCTTCCCTTTGAAGCAGGACCATTTGTCAGTGGAGCTTAAGGAAACAAAGCCATTTGGCCAATGCTGATCAGAATGTTTAGAATGTCTAGAGATTAGTACTACCACAGTGACATCAAAGACTTTTGTTTATGCTTCATTATGAATCAAAAAGACGAGTAGTAAAGTCGGATGAGCAGGTGGACAGTGGACAATTTCATGACAGCTAAATGAGACCGTTTTGTTTTCCAAATTGTTTGTGGATGGCTCCAGAAGCCTTGAGTCGTTTTTGTTTTGAGCGGCGGGTGAGGATTGGCGGTTTTATTTTGGTCGTGTCGCCTGGTAAGTGACTGCCCAATCGCGCCTGAGACGGCCTGTCTGGGCTGTCAGTCTGAGGTATGAGGAAGAGGGAAAGCAGGGGCGTACAGCGAGACAGTTTCATGATAGACCGATGCTACCAACCCTGCAGAGGACACCGTAATAACAATAACAGTGCTCTTTTAAATGGCAGATTTGGAACAAAAATGATAAATACATTAAATGCAAATTTGGTAGCAGGAACTTTGGATAGTTATGTGTGAAAAAGGCAACTGTGGCAAAATGTATTCAAACACTGTGTTTCTACAACTTTAAGGGCCAGAATTACAATCATCTTACCGCAATGCAAACGCCTGATGTGACGTAAAAAACTACTGTCTGTAATTTAGTAAAAACAAGCAGTGAAAATTTGTGCTGAAAAGGCATGGACACAGATGTTTTTGCGACTGACCTTATTGCATTTGTATGAGTTTCCTCTCTGGAAAGGGAGGAGAGTATTTACATGAATCACGCTTTTACACAGCGTCATCTAGCTATGCGATTGTTGTTGTTTTGTTCGTGCGCCCTCTAGCGGCAATTTCTAAAAACTGTACCTTTAACATCTGAAGCTGAAACAAAAGTGAATGTTTAGTTGCCGCTATCACTGCGAATGCTTCTCAGACAGCGTACACAACAAGATGTTTCTTCTTCGGCTCTTGTCTTAGCTACACAAGCAACACGCGCGTGGACACAAACGCCAAGTGGTCATTGCCTGTCAACGCGGACACTGCATAAATGAAACCCAGCGAGGTGCTTACGCCGTCGGTTCTACGCACGACCAGAACTTGTCCTTAAGGTTTCCGCTCGTCATTGTACAGGAAATTGCAGATTTATTTAGCCAGACAAAAGCATGTCTTAAACCCTGCGCTAACTTTGCGCAGCTCTTGGCACATTGCGTTGGTCATTATGGGGATGAGATATTGCGCCTGTGTTTTTTAATGTGCGCATTAAATATAAAACGACACAAAAAAGTATAAAAACATAAGCAACTTACCAATCCACCTCATGACAGACGTGAGGATCTGCAGGTACTTGGTCTTTTGTGCATTGAAAAAGGTGAAGGGCCCCAGAAGCAGTGTGAAGAGAGCCTGAAATAATGTGAAGAAAAGAAGAATGCATAAACCTTCACTGTCTCAACGGTGTAAGATGACCAACATCATATATGGGTAACTTTTGTAAGTACTGTACAGTTAATGTTCAATAAACCCATAGGACAGCATGCATGTTATGAATTCATATAATGACTAATAATATTGAACATCAAACTGTTGATGTTTCTTAACATTTTCTATATACACAACACAAATTCAGTGCATTTTTCTGTCCTCTTTTTATTGACAGGAAATATCGGTAGTTGATAGTATTGCTTTATCGGCAAATGCCGATTACTGGCCGATATATGGGTGCATCTCTAATAGTTACCTACTGTAAAATAAAAAATATTTTAAAAAGGTATCACATTTAGTATTTCTGTGCACATGTAGTTTCATAACCCATTTCCAATCAACTTTGGTTCAATGTATATGAGTAATGAGGTTCTGCACTTTATTTGATACTGTTATGTATCAGACAACTTGTTCTCTTCAATCTATCATAGGCTTGATCACTTTTACAGATGCAAGAACTGGACAGTCCAGTCAAGCTGTTTAAAATATCCATTTAGTATGGATAAATGTATTTATCTTTCAGAAAGAAAACTACAGTAAACCTTTTCCGCAGGACTGTTTAGACTTTTTATTTCGATAGATTGATTATTCAATTAATGTTTTTCATTCATGACTCGCTGTTTATTTATCTTTAATATTCCTCTTTCATGTGTCTGTTTACCCCCAGCTTTAATATTTTCTCATTTCTTCTGCTATTTCAGACACTCACATCTGTGCATATGCTTTATGCCATCGTCACTCAGCGTACAGTCAGATTCTGATTTCCAATGCAACAAAAATCTTCAAACACAGTAACGTTTACTTGAAAACAACAGGAAATAATGCCCGATAACCCACTTTCTAAAGAGAATCAATAATAATTTAATGTCTTATGGGGTCCGAATAATGGTCCCAAGACAGAGATTAACAGTGCATTTGCTCTTCATAATAAACTGCACAACAGCGGTCATCTTCCATTAAAGAGTGAATTACACATCACATGGCCTTGAGTGACACTGGCCATATTTTATGTTGAGAGGTGAGGAGTGTCTGGATTTTTGTATAGTCAGATAGGCTTGGGGTGAGATAACAGTTCATCATGATGCCTGAACATCCGTCCTGATAAAAGAGTTGACAGTCTGACGACGGCCAAAGCCCTAAAGCGATGGAGAGAAAGAATGAAAGATCTGATTCATGTGCCGTTCCAATACGAGAGCTGTAATGGGAAATGAAACAATATGGCCGAGAAAGTCACAGTGGGGGTGGAGATAATGTGTGGGTTTGCTCTGTGTTATAATTGAAAAGTCACATTTTACTATTCTTCCCATTAGAATGCGAAATAACTGTTAAATACAAGTTGACGTCCGTCATTAATTATTAAGATTTTTTTTTTAATTGATTATTGGCAATAAACTGCAAACATTGGTTCTCACTTAAAAGGCACATTAACACGTCACTCCAGCCACACAAAAATATACAACAAACACCCACGACCCCAACGATGAGCTTCCCTTCCTGCCCTGATAGAAGACCTCCTACATTCTCATACGCCCATAAAATCTCAAACGCAATCTCATTTCAGAAAAAACCCTCTTGTAGCTCTCTTTCTTTATAGCCGAAAACACATCACCCAATCTCAGCTCTGATGCTGGAGCTCTATATCTCGAGCTTGATTTATAACATATGCCACAGTTTCCGATGTAAAAATGGATGCTAGCAGGCTGGAACTTTGACAGAAGCACCTCTACGTATGCTGACGCTTTTCCATGGCTGTTCTAAAGCTGGTAGTGAAAATGGTGCAACGTTGGCATGCTGGCGTTGCACGTATGCCAGGAAATATAACAGGAAGGAAGTTTGGCGTGGATGGGAGTGAAGGATGAAACGGAGAGACGAGGCCAGGCCGAGAGGGGAACAGTGGACGAGGGCCGCGGGGCGCTGAGTGACTCAGACATGACATGAGAGAGGGAGAGAGAGAGAGAGAGTAACGCATTCAGAGTGAAGAATTAACCAATTTAGTGTTTGTAATAAATTTGACGTTATTCATGCTTCCTTTTACATATAATGATGCAAGAAGATATCATTTGTTACACTGGAAGGTCAAGTCAAACGGGATAAAGCGTTCCAACTATATTTTGGGAAAAGTAGCAGCTCCAGGTTAATCAAACATACAGAAAAGGTGTATTGTACAAGTCATACATACTGCGGAAAAAAGAATTCCCAAAACAAAATGTGTGGTTTTATTAAATTTTTCTGTAGTATGACATAAATGGTTGTCATTGAAGGATTTCACCAATTTCAGTATTTTCTGGAGGACTGTAATGTTCTAAAGCAATATCAGATAACAAATTCAGCAATCCGGAGCTCATTCAAATCCAGCACTTCACTGAAATGAGATAAGCCCAAAAACATGAAATTAGAAAATGCAAAAGATGAACAGCGTGACGCCGGACCAGGACTCACGGTCACATCAAAATGTGCAAAATGAAACGGTCAATGACTGCCACAGGGAGACGCTAACATTGTTATAGCACAATACATCAAATTCAGTTTGACATTAGCATCATTCATAAGTACATTTCTGTAGAACTCTCAACATTTCCCATTTGAATGTAATAGTGATGTGATATACTGTTATAGATCACACTGATGCAGAAAGGATTTTGCAAAAAAAACCTGTTTTTCGGGAAAACTCTGTGTGAAAGACATGGCCAAACGGGACATTGACATTTCGATTCCGACTTTAAAAGAGATTGGAAAGTGTAGACAACAGACTCATCGGCCGATCAGATGTTATCAAATGGACTCCAGGGTAATTACTCACCGTGCCCTCTGCAGAAGCCCATGTGGTGGCACAGAACGCAGGATTATAATTCAACTGACAGTAACAAGTAAAACAGGGATTATATATTTGCAATCCCCACGGTGTCAAGATCCCATGCCATTTGTGCCCAAGCGTTAATCTCCGTTAGGCAGAAATTCTAGACGGGATCAACATGAGGAAAGCAGACACGCCACCATCAGCTAACAGAGCTGAAGGATTAAAGACTGTTATTTAACAATTTCCCCCAATAAAACGAGACCGAGGCATCAATACAGAGATGTGTCTGTTCTGCTGTGTCACGACTCACTTCTAGCTTGTTTTCTTTCATCTGAGTGAAAATACCTGTCGGCTGCTTCTGAGGACGTTGGCAGGAACAACGCTTTCATCCCGCCTCTCAATATTCATATTTCACGGTCGCGTCAGAACTCGACGTGTACAGAATTGTCGTTAAAACTTGTAGCTTGAACTCATCTAGCCATTCGCAAAACCTCTCTAATGGTTGCAGCACCAATAAATCACAGTGGAGGAGTTTGTCATGAGGCGGGCTGTGTTCATTAAGCCTGGACGCTTGCATTACTCCAGCATTCACGGGTCAACGGCTCTCTCGTAAAGGCCTTTTGTAAAGAACATGTCTATATATATTTAAAAAGGAGCCATTTGTCCGTTAAGAATCATTTAGGGCATGATTACACCTGCAACTGTGGTGTGAATCAAAGTTGAAACCTTTCAAATGAAGCCGCAGAGAAGCAGGACTAGGTCACGGGTCCATGCAACACTGTGTTGAGTTTACCAAAGCACTTAGTCCCGTTGTAGACACACAGCTTATGGTCTGTTTAATGCAAGCTAAAGAAAACACAATCGATGTATCGCCACAATTGAGAATGACGTGACTTTCATGCCACATCGACATGGTAAGTTACAAGGACCGTCCCATGAGGAAACCTGGGTAATGTGCTCAAGGGCGCAATGCAAAGAGCTCCAGTTCAGCCTATGAACTTTAGGCAATCTTCCAGAGAGCAGAAACCAAAACAGGCGTGACCGATTAAAGAAACCAAGCATCATTTGTAGAAAACCTACACAACAACGTTCTGTTACTGTACACGTAAATATGTGCTTTTGTCAAGTGGTCATCATTCATCCAAAACAAGAGTTTCATGCATCCCACATAAAATTACAAGCAGATCCTATAAGAATTATATAAGCATCCTGTAAGCATATAATGCAATGAATGCAACGGTCTAAATTTTTGTATAAAAAACTTAATTTGTTGATTAACAACTTCATTGAAACTACATACATCATTGAAAGTCTATGAATATCAAGCTTCTACTCTGCCTCCACCTCAACCTTGTATAACAAAGACAACAGGACCGTTTCTGTATTAAACATTTGTAATACAAAAAAGGTCCTAACACGGTTATCTGAACCCCCCAGGCGTGCAAAAGCCACCAACGTCAGAATGAAGGTCAAACAAACAGCTCCTTTCTGTACAGCAAGATACAGAAGGATGTTCTGATAATGAGACATTGGATTTCATTTCATGGAAATCACGTACGACTTCCTCGTGACACCCACCGAGAAAGACCATTACATCATTATGCGATGTCCTTGGACCAGATAACCAGCTTTCTCGAACCGAGAACAATATTGCACACAGCAGGTAGCCATCGCTGAACATGCAAGCTGTTCACCATTCACTGGACTGAAGTGTAGCATGCAATAACTATGATGAAATGTAATTCAAATAAGTCTTTATAATAACAGGAGCAACAAACCAGAACAGCCATTATTGAAAGCACAGTTCAAAAACACATTGGATTAAACTGACTCTTCTTCTGTGGAACAGAAATCTTGTGTGGGTTGTCTCTGTGGTTTTGTGTCCATTTAATGGAAGTCAATGGGGGCCAATATTGTTTGGTTACCAACATTCTTCAAAATATCTTCTTTTGTGGTCTTCAGAAAAAATGAAGTAATATAGGGTTGGAATGATATGGGGGTGAGTAAATTACAGAATATTCATTTTTGGGTGAACTGTCCCTTTAAGATAAAACTTTGTTTTTTGTTTTCTTAGTAAGTGGCTTCTGGCACCTACATCCAATTGTTTAGCATCATCTTGACACTCTTGGTGGAAGACTATTACATCATTCTGCAATGCCCTTGGAGCACATAAATGAAATCGTAAGTCTAATCGTTTAGAAAAGAAATAGCACTTCGACCAGCTTTGTGATTTGAGGCATCATTTATGTCCGTCACATCCTCTGATATAGGGATGCACCGAAATGAAAATTCTTGGCTAAAGCCAAATAAAAATGAAACGCTTGGCCGAATACCGGACATGGCTTTTCTTATTTCTTTAGCCATTTTTTTTCCACTATTGCACAAACTGAATGGTCAAAATGTGCTTTTAATATTTTGTCTTGATTTTCAATATATTACAATATAACTTAAAATAAAATTTAGCAAAACAAGTAAATAAAAAAATATCCGAGCCCTTTCCCATGAAACAAGCCCTTTCCATGTTTCATGCTGTGTCTTTCTCTGACACTTTAAAATGCTCCACACACTGCCGACATGTTTGCTGCATTAATAATATCTCTCTTTATCTCTCTCTCTGTGTGCTGGTTACTGCATCCCTATTTGATCCAAGTGAAAGAAATCTAACATTAAGGGTTAGGAGTTTAGATTCCTAATCCTAATTATGAGACGTGAACATGTGACATCTGTGACTTCAATTACTTCCGTGTTTATAACATTCTGACAGACTCACCCTTGCGTATCCTAACAGAGGACATAAAATCTGTCTTGTATAAAACCTTTATCGGGATCTTAACCCAAGGCTGAGTTTGTGTTATCTGCATGCACTGCCTGTTTCCCTTTTATTATATATCAGACAACACTTCCTCAGTCTGTCGAGAATCTCTATAGTGGTGCCAGCCACTGTTTACACTACAGTCCCACTGTGGAAAAGAGAGTAGATTGTACCCCTGGTGGTCCGCTACTTTAACTCTTCCCCCTGCTGTGCTAATATCCACTAAACCATCTGCGTCGCCTTGTTCCAGCAGAACAATCCTCAGTGTGAGAGCTTTGTCCAAGAGATTCAACTACATCACGATCTGAAGCAAAACACATCGCAATGGACCCGGGTTCGACCAAAGTGCACATGCTGCTTATGACACAACAAAGCTGTAGGTTCTGATTGAATAGACTGTAGTTAAGACAACTCAAACATTCAGTTCAAATTCCCTTTTAAGAAACATTAATACTTCAACATGTATTTAGGAAAAGCTAAAAAAATATTTGTATGTGATAACCTGCGTTTTTATCACAGGTTTCATGCGTCCGGTCATTCTGTCAGTCTTTAACATTGCTGTTGATGACTTTATGTCACTGCTGAGGTTTCATTTGGTTAAAATTGAACAGACGCTCGACCGGAATGGACATCAACATTTTTTTAATCGTCTCTTCCTTTTCTCTGCAGCTGTATATGAAGACATGTGTTTGGTACAAAGGTTTCTGCCATCAGCATGTTATACATAGTTAGTTCACATGCCAAGAAACCACAGAATAACAGATCATGTCAATACATTAAATCCAACTATACCCTTCCGAAGAATTATCATCTTAATGTTAACAAGAGGATGCTTTGCTGTCCTTGAAACAATTTACAGCTTCAACCTACATTAGCCCTGTCAAATATCACCCCAGGTCCTCAGAATACTATCAATACCTTCAATATGTTTCCTGAATCCTGGCCAAACTTAAGAACTTGACTAATAACCGAGAGGCAACATTCTGGTCTCTCTCGTGAAACCAACACAGAAGTGACTTAAACTGCAATTCATTGTCTGGCTGCTAGAGACTGACTCTAAAAGAGATCAGAATCTCATTGAGCCCCATGTTAACATGCCCAACTTTATAGCAGAAACAAACATGTTAACAGTCTGGTGCAAAAAACGATTTTAGTCTATATAGCAAAAACTGCGGAGGGTGAATTTTAAACTCATCCGTTCAAATGATTTTATGTGGTTTCGCCAACTATGCACCTTAGCTTCACCCACGTCCTGCCTTTTTGCCCATTTTCTATTATCCGAAGCTGTTTCTGAAATAGCCCCATATACCCAAATATAGTGCACTATTTAAAGAAAACATCCATTTTTAGTGGTGTCTAAATCTGTAGTGCACTCTATTATAACGAGTGTACAACCGATGTACACTCACGGCTAGATTGTAGCCATCTATCGTGAGCTCTCACTTTTTGAATTCCCGTGTCTCGGCAGAACATGGCGCTTCAGCACTTCCAGTGTGTCCGAATTAACTCACTCGTATTCACCTGCTCCTTAAAGTGGACTTTACTAGAAAAACTAATGTAGGGAATAGTGAATGAGGGTGTAGGGGTTGATTTCGGGCACAGCCTGGTCGTGACGCATGCCGGTGACACACTGCCAAGATGGAAGCTGCCGGCTCCTCCCACTTCATACTTAAAAATTGCACTTCACAAACCTACAGGTGACATCACGGACAGCCAGAGACTACGTCCATGTTTTATAATTCTGACATTTTCCGTATAAGAGATGAGAATTAGATTCAAATGTTAAGAAGTCATTAAATCCTGATCTATACAAAGCACATTAAACAAGACACTGAAATTAATCGACAATAGAGAAAGTCTCAGTCCACTGATCTTCTTATAAGCTTTTTAGTGAACCCAATATAAAAAAATGCCAGTTTTACACAGTATGGTATATTACTGTTGACCAAAGCAGACGGTCGTCTGCCAGACAGCCGCCAAAGATTCTGAATGGATCCAAATTTGGACTTTCATGAGCAGAGCCAGAATACACCTTACTACTATTACTATGTAGGAGGGTAGTATGTATCCTTGGATGTCGGTTTTAGGCAATCCAATTAAATCCACTGACTCTGTGTCTAATGAGTAACAAAACTGTATAATTGGGAGTGAATATTACCCTAAATGTCTTTAGGCTTCAATTCTTGTCCTTATCCTGCTCTCCTAATCTTGTCTCAGGCTTTAAAAAAACAATATTGCTCTGGGACAGCTGTTGAGCCGGAGTTCAAAAATAGCTCTTGTTTGCAGTGAGGCTAAAGCGATGGGATACATACAAATGTGATGGCACTGATCTACTTAACACATAAAAGAGTGCAAAAAAAAACTTGGTTCAGAATTGGCTCCACATTTTGGTTAGTTACAGTTACATCTTTACAGTTGGGGTAAAAACTCTTTACTAAGAAAAGCCTAGAATAAGGAGACACAATAATGTTATACATTGTAAGATTGGGTTGCAATATGTGTTGACAGCAGAACGGCAGTCATTAATATAAAAAAAAAAAAATCACAGGCCATCCTGCAGACTTGTGCAGTTTGTGAAGTCCAGAACACCTTGTTCCTGCACACCATTTCACCTAATCCCCAAAAGAAAAACATCTACAACATTCCACTTGTGAAACAGGTAAAGACAAAAACTCACGTCCGCCACCCACTCAGGGATTATGGGAGTGTTATGTCCAAGCATAATATCACTCTTATTCTTCAAATTTATTTCTAAAGCTTCTGCCATGAGGCTACGCTAATGTATAAGACATCAATTCGGCATCCCATGAGGGGACAACTGACCGTTGCTTACAATTCTCTCAGACAAATCACGTACAGGTCAAAGTCAAGATACTACAAAAGGCAGTTTTGTAAAAGCCATTGTGCAACAGCAGCACGATCATAATTCCTTTTGCCTGCTATAGACTTCAGAACAAAGTCTGCATGAAGATATGTGACATCCTAACGTGAAAGAAAGTTTAAAAGCACAAGGACAAACTGGCACTTGGATAGGATTCGCTAAGCTTGACTGCTTCCTAACAATGTGAAGCCCCAGCAAACCCACCGAATATCCAACCACAAGTCATCATGAATACATTTTCAAAGATCGTAGACGTAATAAAATCTTTTCATTTTTTTCAAATCATGGCTTCATGGCTTCATAGGCTCGTTCCGTGTCTCAGCAGTATTCTCCTTAATAGGATTGCGGTCAATTCTGCTTTATCAGCACTAGATGAGCGACAAGCTGCTATACTCACCATAAATACATTTTAAGTAATAAAAGCACAGAGAGGAATTACTGGTTGACTAACCTATTAAAAAAGCAAACAAATCAATGACCTTGCATCAGTTTTCCATTCCGTATAAAAGATCAGACAGAGAAATCGAAGCAGAAAACCCTTTCTTTTCATTTATTCGCATGCAAATGTGGCCTGACATTTTTCTGATCATGTTTTAACGTAAATGCAGTGTCTGTGTAAAGCTGCTGACGTTGTAACTCTGACAGCAAGAGAAAAATCTCAAGAAGAAATGCCTGGCCCTTTTTTACCCAATAATCAAGAGGTGGAAAATAAATCTATATTACCTTACATTAAGAAAACAACCTGACTTTATAGTCCGCCAATGTTTTGGATTGACATTTCTATATTTCAAGGGACCCTCATAATAAATTCTCATTATTGCCACAATTTAAAATCTCATTCTCATTAACATAATGGGTAAAATGGTCTACATGGTCTAGCGCCGCAGTATTTGAATGAACTTCTATTGTATTACAGACCACCACGTACATTACGCTCTAAGGGGTCCTGTCAGTTGGTAATACCTAGAATTTCAAAATCAAGTGCAGGTGGTAGATCCTTTTCTTATCTAGCGCCTAAACTTTGGAATATTCTTCCCTGCACGGTCCGGGAGGCAGACACACTCTGTCAGTTTAAATCTAGACTAAAGACTCATCTTTTTAATCTTGCATACACTACACCTCCATAATATTAATCCTCAGAGGATTTAGGCTGCATTATTTAGATCAACCGGAACCAGGAACACATCCAACAACAAATGATGTACTTGTTGCATCAAAGAGTGCAGAACAGTACTCTACTCTCAGCCAGTCTTGTCTCTTTGTTCCAAGGTTACCGCAGGATGCAGTTCATGCCCAGACCTGATGGCAGAGCTGAGAATGGGAAGCGGTGACCTGACAAGTGCTAAGAGGATAGAGCTGGATAAAGGACGCGACAACTTTGTTTTTTTCTACAACATTTCAAATGCTATTAGATTGTTAATGATAATCTTTAATTTTTATATTTTTATTAAGCCTTGTTGTGCAAGCACTGATGAGCTTGTGCAGAGGCAGCAGCTTTTGCCAGAGGGGAACTGGAATCCCCTGGTTGGGCCTGGGTTCCCCTGAGGTTTTTTTTTCTCGATGGGAGTTTTGGGTTCCTCACCACCGTTTGCATATTGTTTTGCACTATCTGCCTGGCCGGGGGGGCTGCTTTAGAATTCATACTTGTATTAAATGTGTCTCATGTACAGCTGCTTTGTAACAATGAAAATTGTAAAAAGCGCTATATAAATAAAGTTGAGTTGAGTTGAGTTAAAATCATACCATTTATTTTTTGCATTACAAGATATGCTCTGCTAAAAAAATCCTAATTGATACATCCCAAATACGCTTATTTAATAAGGATATATTTAGGCTAAAATATGACTCAGACGTGCCAGATTTCCTAAGACTTAATACAACAATAAAAAATGAAGAATATATTTAATAAGAAGAACAGGAATGTTTAACATGCACTGCTAGAACCTCAACCTATTATACAGGCTAATATCACTGAATCAAATACACAATGTAATGCAGCAATGTATTATTTTGAACAAATCAATGATATTTCAATTATGTCCGATGAATCTGCAACGCACAAGGAATGCTCAAGTGAGATGGCAAGCTCTCAGCCGAAAAGCTGAGGAAGACAACATCCCTTTGAGCCGACTCGCCGGGGACAAACAGTCTGATAAAGCTCATAAAGTCAATGACTCAGACTCTCTTCCCCTTTGGACACGTCCCAAACTTCAGACTTCAAAACTGGTCATTTTCCTCAATCACAAAAGGTGAGAGAAGCCGGACAGCTCTAGCGACCCTCAGTTCATAAACTGTCTGGATTAATGTTTTATCAGAAAAAGAACAATGATTTATTTAAGAGCCCATCCAAACAGAGATTTCATGATGTCCTTCTGGTCAAAAAGAGAAAGGTTTGGAACAGAACAGGCTGGGATGAGTCTCCCAGCTGCATAAAAGCATCAAGAGAAAAGATCTAATAAAGTAAACTCAAAACACAATAAACATATGCTAACCGTAAATGACCTCATGATCTTAAAACTCGACACGGATGTCAAAGCAATTGCGAGGAGATTAAAAGCTCCTCATCAGTAAGGTAAGCACACATTGCCGTGAATTCATAAATCAGGCATAGTTTACCCCAGTTAACACGCGGTAAGAGGCTTACAGAGCAGGGAGATTTAAAAAAGCTGAAACAATGCTTTTTGGGAGACAACCGCCTATTTATGGAGATGAAGGAGAGATGAGCAGAGTGAAATGAATCAGCACATCCATCAATGTTGAAATGCAAAAGCAGAGAAGAAAACCACACTGGCGTCTTTGGCTGTACCTCTACCTGAATTTCAAGGGCACTTAAAACTTCTCCTGAATCGCTGAGGATTCCGGGAGATTACGCATCTCATCTGTCTTTCTCTCGCTTGACCTTTAGAAGAATGCTGTGGTGTGTGTCCAGCACCCCGCTGAGATATAAGTGCTGCCAATAAGGTGCGCTTGTTTGACCGAGTACCGTGCGCTGCTGGACTCACCAGAAACACTCTGTAGGCGTCTTTTCTTCGTAAGGGTCCCCAGCACGACTCCGTGTCATTGTATTTCACACTTCCGGCGCTGCAGGAGTGATTCCCGCTGTGAGAAACAAACACACTCTTAGCCTCTGCAAATTTATTTTTTACGAAGCATACGATACAACTTCATACAAGGCATATTAAAGACATTGAAGCAAGAGATCACACCTGCCAAAAAACTCTACACTGTGTCAATGTGGAAGTCAGACGATATATTAAAAAAACAAACTGTCTGATATTTGTTTGATTTTTTATATGAAAAGCATTGGCAGTTTTGATTATTAAGAAGTTGGCGTTTAATCAATAAACATCAAGAACAGGTCAGACGGGAGACGACGAAACTCACCATGACACTTCCATCAGAGACACAGGTACAGCTGCTGCATAAATGGCTAAATCTCCATACAAGTACACGATCAGGCAGATGTAGAACATGTTGACACCAACTGTGGAAACATCAACATCTTTAATGTCTACAAATAAATCCCCATTCTAAAGATTTGTGGCTTTGAAACATCATTTATCAACAGGTGGTTCATTGAACATGAAGATGGGCGGGATGATTCCTCCCTACCATTCAACAGCCACCAAATGCATGATAACAATAAATCATTCTAATTAAAGAAGCAAGCACTTCATTACGAACATCCCCCTCTCCGCTCTTCTCTTCATTAACCCCACACTCCTCTTCACACGTTCCTACATCCATCCATCACTCACTCCAGCGTGTTTGGGATGAGCGCATCCAGGAGGAAAAACTCTCCACATCACGCATTCATCATTGCCCATAATTCCTGAGGAATCCGAAAGTCGACCAATCAGATCATTAATTACTGAAAAGTTGACTAAGCTATACTTAAATGAAACATCTTTCCCCACAATAAAACATCTGAAAAAGATGGCATTTTATAGAAATGAGTGACAAAAAGCTGGCAGAAAACAGGGGAAAATATGAACGCCGTTGGCGAGACAGTTGCTGGGCTTGTTTTACAATTCCTTAAATTCAATTTATGAAGACGCTTGCTTGAAAGTTTATTGCATGAAATATGGAAAAAAAAAATTTTTTAAAGCAGGTCCAAATTAAAATCTGAACACAACTTGCTTGCTTTATCAGACTACAATTTAACATTTGTTGAATGCGAATAAATAGCAGCTTCTTTTTGTTCTTTGTAAATGCATATGTGCCTGTAAAAATCTAACTAAAGTCTACATAAAATCAACCTGCATATTGTAACGAGCATTCTGTGAAAATATAACCCTTATATTTTTTTAAATGAGAATATCATAAAAAATGAGTAAGGTCATCCCTTTGAACTTATTGCTTGAAATCAACCTTCATGCTCCCAATCTCATAGTTACATTATGAGACTTCAGCCTGGATTTCACAGAAGTATTTCTCAAGAACATCAAAAGATAAAGAACATACCACGAAAACATCTAAAAGTATTTTAATCTAGAAAAGAGTGATTCTTCACAAAAAATATCAAAATCATTCACATGCGTTATTAAAAAAAGACGGGTTATATCAAAGAATAAGGGCTAGTGGTTTATAAAGAACCCAATCCTAAATGTGAGGAATAACAGTAGTGATGCTTGCCTTACCAAAAACACTGAGATCAAAATCGAATCAATCCCACTAAAGTCTGTATAATCAACTGAACAAAGTTACAGTATTTGTGAACAGCCCAGATAAACCAATGACCATGAAAATAAATTCCTGATGCTGTTCAATTAAAGAATGATGGAAAAGACCATACTTATTTGTTACATATTGTACCTTTAAGCCCAGATTTCATTATAAAAAACCTGCATTCTGTGATAATATTCAGCAAAAAATTAACTGCTTTGACAACCCTACAGTCTTTAACTTCAGTTCACTGTAGAGTATAAAAGGCGGTTGTTAATTTCCTCTGAATGGCAGCTCATGGAGTAATTGCAAAAGACAAGAGGCCAAAAGAGTTCTTACATTATATTTAAAGCTAGATTCAATTCAGGTCCCACTAACAGAACTAATTTCCTTCACGATGAAAAACGTTCCCATTTAATTTATTTACGATCAGAGTCTATTACACGGCAGTCATTCAGCCTCTTACCGAGCGCACCTGCATGGGGACAAAGTGGCCACTTTGCTTCATCACACGGTAGGAAAGGTCAGAGCCCAGCAGGCTATTTTAACACATCACGCCTAATAGAATAACGAATAACGGCCTGACAGAGCAAGCGAGTGAGGTTTGGTCAGAAAAAGCTCTCCGCTCTCAAGCTACAAGTGCACAGATGATGCTGACGAAATATGAGCAAGCCAGTTAGGAGCGTGCACAGGTTTGTGGGAGAGTGTAACCAGTGTGCCACCTACTGAGTTGTGTTTGCCATTACATGCATTGGAAGTTTTTAACAGCGTGGTTTCTAATGGGCTTTTTGTTGATGGTTGGAAAAGATGCCAAAAGCAATGCTGTTGAGATATTACAAGGCTGCCAGGGTGCTGTTGAGTCAGCCTTTGCGTAGTGCTGCTTGTAAAATGATGCTAAGCTGGGCATGAACCCTGATAGAGCAATAGAAAAGTAAAAAATAGGACACGTTTAAAAGAAAAGTTCTAGGTGAATACGTCATCATATTGAACCGAGATTCACATTTCCCGGATTCTTCGTCTTCAAGAGGCCTTGTCTTATTTAATTGCGGATAACAGATTATGCTCTGCAGTAAAGTCATTACATGAAAAGTAATTTAGCCATTTCTAATTACACCCCATTAGCAGCCAAAAACCTTGCTCGCGCGAATAAACTGACCGAGTTACCGACCTTCAGAGAGCAGTATTAAAGGGCTTGTTTAATAGCTTTATGAAACCAAATTTCTTAACTCAAGCTCACTTTTCAGCGTACAATGACAAAAATCTTACCTTTATTAAAAAACATGGAGGCCATTTGTCCCATCTCAACTCTCTCAACGATGTCAAAGTGGTCTGCGCTGGTGGCACGTTCTGTTAGATCGAATGACAAAACAACAACGCAACTTTGTTTTAAAGACTACAAAAAATATTTCAATGTATTTATATAAAATTTCAAAAACAAATTAATATCCAAATGCGTAACTTACGGACAGAGAGAATGGGCCGCGTCTCAATGGGGTCTGAGCGTCCTCGGATAAGGACATCATCGTCTGAATAGTCCGAGCTGGAGTCGCTGTCGTGGATCTGAAAACATTTCTATTTACCTACTTATTTAGCATATGACCAAGAGGTCAAGGTCGGATCAAGCTTTTTTATAAGACCACAAGGAACAGAACCCGTATTTTGAGAACATTAGAAAAACAGTAGTCTAGTGTAGTTCCTTTTAAAGGCTTGAATACACTACATGGTTTTATAAAAAAACTAGAGATCACACACTAGCAGACTTTTTTACATTTTGCAGAGAAAAACAGAACATTACACATTACTGGAGACTGGCGCAGACTTTCTGTAACAAGCCCAGACTGAAACTCTGAGCAAAAGTCTTGTCGTGTATTCCAGCCTTAAGTTAAGGCATTTTGTTGCATTTAATCAGAGAAATCTACTAAAACTGAAATGCAAACATTTAGATTTATAGGCCATAGCAGCGTTGAAGCAGTAGGCAACATTTCGTTTATATGGATTACAAAGGAATAGAAACACAACGAGTAGCCTTATTCTTCCACTAACAGCTCAATAATAACAGTTTCTATTTGGTACGTCTGCCCTCTAGCGCCCCGTCTCAGCCGCCAACAGGTCAGTCAAAACAAAAAGAGTTAATTTACATTCTTGCTTGATTTACATTGGGGCAATTTTAATAAGTTATGACCTGAAACTAAGGGTGAGTGCTTGTTCAGCTGAAGACATCACTAACCTCTTCCTGTTCTCTCCTCTTCCAGCGCAGCTGGGCATTGGCAGCAGCCATGGCTTCTATTACAAATGTGGTGGTCATAAAACTGAGGACAGACAGACAGAAAGAATGAGACACTGCCCTACTTCATCTGTTTAGTACGTTTCGGAGACAAAAAGACGAATGAACATAACACTGGCTGGCATCGAAAAACAAGAATCCTTCAAACATCATGATAGGAAATTTGGAGTTTTGATGTTTTTAGGCCGTGTCTATCAACCATTTAAAGCCATTTATACAGCCAGTATACTTCTAATGCATACATGCATTCGGACAAACAATTGATGTTCTGTCCAATCAATCTAGTCACAGTTTGACAATCACAGATAGTTCACAAAAAAGGAAGAGTATTTTCAATATGTCCTATCCAAATATCCTGTTTATTAGTAAATATCAACACACAAAAAGGTTTTTATAAGGTCTGTGAAAAACATTTTTAAATGTCATGGTTTTGTTGAGCAGGATTCATCAGTGCTTCCTATTGTAAAAAAAGTCTGTTGTGATAATATTTAATCTAAAACTTTCTCCACCTCTATAAGGGCTTTTCTGTACGTGATACACATTTCATCAAGCTCTTTTTGGACATCTCATCTCTCATAACCTGTATTTAATGTCTGTGGCTGTCTGCTTTCTTCCCTCTGCTGTATTACTGATAAACAGCTCCATCCCGTTTCATCCAAACACTCATAACTCTGCCCACGGTTCTGTCACTGAATCAGACAGCTGGCAGGTTAGTAGAGGTGATAAATGTTTTTTGATGGCCACAGAACCAGCGGCAGTAAAAGGGTGGGAGAGGTGAACCAAATATGAGCACCTGACAGAGAGAAGTAATGTCCAAGAAGAACGAAAAGACCGAGTTTTTGCAATCTTGTCAAAAAACACTTATAGACCTACACATCTCAAATTCATGACTTACCATCACACAAATTAGCATTCTAAAGTAGGGCTATCAAACAATTAATCGTGATTCCTCGCATCTAGAAAAAAAGTCTGTGTTACATAATATAAGTCTATGTACTGTGCATATAAATTACATTATTTATAAACATCTATTATTTTTCTTAAATATATGCATATACAGTTTGTGTTCATAAATAAAAATTAATTTGGACAGAACACAGACATATTATGTAAACACAAAATTTTATTCTGGATGCGACTATTTGCATATAATCGTTTGACAACCCTAATGGTAATGTTTGTAATTTCATAAACACAATGACTTGCATTGACCCTAACAAATATTTGTCCACCTTATGTGAAAATTGTGCGAGCACATGTTTAAAAATATTCGACCCCTTGTTAAAACAGTTTTTCTACACAGCATGCAATACTGATACCCAGATGATGCTCCAAGTAGATGATCATAAATTTTGTCTACGTCACGTTTTGGAAGTGTCACTTCTTGTTTACCTTACCAGGAATTATAATTTTGAGTATGAGAGAGATGAAAAACATACCTCATAAAAGCCAAGAAGGTGACAAGTGACACGCTGACCACCCAACCAGCTGTCGCAAAAGCTTTGGGCATTGTAAGTGCTCCAGTGCCAACAATCAGATTAAACATGTACACCAGGCCAACCTACACAAAAACAAACACAAGCAGATCATGACTGTAGAGGTTTACAGAGGCGATATTACCATCTTATATCCATGTTATCTGTCTACTTCCTTTCAGAGCGGATGCGATTTATCTTCAGTGTGCATTTCAATGAGATGTTTATGATTATCCATCTGACTAAAACTATATTTCCTCCCACTGAGGATAAGCATATATCATAGATAACCGAATAAAGGGAGTTAGATAGACCTACTGTTAATCCCAATAAGAGCTGATGAGGGTTCTGGATTATTGATTTCATTTAAGAAAGCATTCAATGCTACCAAATCAATGTGTGGGTACTGGTCAAACCCTGTATCTTATTGTATGTATTATGTATTTTCAACTAAGCAATTGTTTCTTTTTATCAGTGCGCTGTGTGCTATATATAATTAATTTGAACAGCAGGTTCTGAATTGAAAAATAGTGATCATTGAATCCTTAGGAATTATTACGTTTTGGATAAAAAAAGCTTTAAAGTGATAGTTCAACCAAAAATTAAATCTCTGTCCTCATTTAATCACCCTCTTGTCATTTCAAACCTTTACGACTTTCTGTCTTCCTCAGAACGCTAAAGAAGATATTTTGAAGAAAGTTGGTAACCGAACAGCACCGACCCCCATTCACTTCTACTGGATGGACACACAACCAATGCAAGTGAAGCGGGGCACGTGAACAACATTCTTCAAAATATCTTCTTTTCTGTTCTTCGGAAGAAAAGTCATACATGTTTGTTTGACAAAGGTTGAGTCAATGAATTTTTATTTTTGGATGAACTGTGACATTAAGTTTACAGATTTGTTTTTTATATTTAGGTCCTAAAACATGTTGACGGATGAAAATGTGACAGCTGAGTAAGACCAAATCAGGATCACGTGTGCATTTCTGCTGATTCAAGTCATTGCAGCTCTGTTTCAGCTTGGCACATCACCTGCTCTCTTGTTGTGACAGTACGACAGACTCACATGATCTCATTTCCTCTTTACTAGCAGTTCCAGACATGACTTGCAGACAGTAAAATAAAAGCACCTAAATCCTTAATTCTTGTACAATTTTTATATTCCGACAAGGACTGACACCGACAGTTTAGATGCGTCTGTCACTTACTCTTCAACTATTTCAGGAATGCGTTAAGGAAACCTTTCATTACAGAGAAAAAGAGAAGTCAAAGCATGTCACGTGTATGACATGACATCCACCATTCCTAAACATCTGAGAAAGCCATGTTGTTATACATATTGTCCAAACCCTAACCACAACTAAATCCTACATGCAATACACTCTCCACTATCTGCTTTAGGACGTTTATTATAGTAGTAAGTTACCACAGTTTGTATAAAAGTATCACCCTGTATATTTGGTAGTATTGTAAGGGATTACAAAAACAGCATTCAGCATTAGACCTGAAAAGTATGTGTGCAGAGAGTTGTTCAAACAGGTAACGTTAAATCAATACTTACAAAGGGTGAGTAAGGCTCCCCCGTCTCTGTAATGCCCCCAGCCATGTTGAAAAGGCAAACACAACACCCACAACACAAGTGTTTCGCCCTAACAGAAAAGAAAATGGCTTTTAAATGTTTAATAGCCCACAGTCTTCCAGTCAAGGGACACAACAATAACAATGCAAGATTATCATGACAGGCGATACTCGTCACCAACCGTATGCGTTTTACGAGCGCAACATACACATTGACAACCTTAACAACGAATGTTTCGACACAAAATGTAACACACACTGTTGTTATTGCAAGAACTGCTCACCTGCACCCGCTGGCAGGATGAGGGAATGTGAGGTAACGACTGTAGTCGTCTAGAGAAGCGGCGGTTTAAACCGTCAGGAATGCACGAGCGCGTTTTCCTGTGACGTCCTCGAAAGCAGTGACGGGGCGCGCGTATGAATCGGAGGCTGTCGCTGATTGGTTACGTTTGATGACGCTTGGTTGATGTCGGTCTGTACGGAAGTAAAATCTAAAGTTAGCTCCCTATGAAAATTGATTTGCAAGACCACGCTTGTCCTTACGCAAATCTACGTAGTTGCCTTTTATTAATATATTGTGTAATTATTGATCTTAAATTCCATTTATAGTACTATTCCTGAAAGATTTAACTTTAAGGTGTAACTATTTAATATTTGAAAGCACTATTGTTTGGGTCACTGAAAATATTCCTGTGGGTTTTGCTTTTTTCACACTTTAATTAAAAATACTTTGTCAAAAGCAACCATATGCAAAATACACAGCTGCAATATCTATGCAATCTCAAGCACATAGACAAGAGCAGTTGACCAGAAAACACATTTAGACAGAAAGTGTTTATTTACCCATTTAGAGATTTAATTACAGGTGATCAGAAAGAAAGAAAAGAACCATCCAGAGAGGTGAAGTTGAGTGTGAATCAATCAATGCTTCAGCAGACTTTCTAAAAATCATAAGCTAAATGCATTTCTCCATACCAAACTGCCTGTAGAAAACAAAAAACTCTTTAAACAAAAAGAAAGTAAAATAAATTCTTTAAACAAAAAGAAAAAAAACTTTTAAAGTCTAAAAATATTTGTGCATGCAAGCACAAAACCAAATATATTAAAAAGAACTTAAAAACAAATCATTAACTTACAAAAACTCATTAAAAAAATTAAAATGACATTATGTCTAAACGTTCTGCTTGGCAGCATATTATCATGACCGTAACAGGAGAAAATGCATCAGTGCGCTAGTAATTCAGATTTTCACTTTGTCAACAGTTTCACTTTGAAAATTTTCAATATCTAACCATGATGTTAAAGATTTAACATGTTTATTATTTTTAGGGCATTGAATTTAAGCCCTGTCTGTAACATGTCCTCTTGGATTAAAATGTGGCACTAAATCACTTTCCCAAAATTTCAAAAAGCATGACCCATATTTCAAACTATTTTCAAAAAAGCATCTTAGAAAACGTAGGCATTTAAAAATGAGATTGTCAGAGCTAGTGTTGTATGAGAAGAAACAGGAAGATACTTTGCAACTAATTCCACCAAAACAAATATGGATATTGCTTTATAACTAGTACAAGGGTCTAAATGTGAGGGGAAAGGGAGGAAGGGCAATTCCTACTACAAATGCTAAAATGTTTTACAGACAATTAAACAATGAAAACAAATCACGTGGTTATCTGAAAGCTTATCCCAACAACACTTCTCGCAACCTACATAACGTCTTTCAAGCCATGATTTGGATCTAACTAAAGAACACGATTGCATATTTAAAATAAACATTGAACAAATCTCTTTCTAAAACGAACCTCAGGAATTAGAAATCAAATTAATTTAAGAAATCGACTGTGCTTGGATGTGATACTGGATTAGATGATTTTACATGAGCCACACGCACTGTTAACAGAAATGGATTTGTAATTCTAACAGATCCTCATCTTTAAGAGACACTAGAAAATCTTTATCAGAGAAAGTGCATACCAACAAAGCCACTTACTTCGGTTTAAGAATTCATTTAATGTCCTAGAATACACTTGAAGCAAAATTGTACGATTTTGGCGCAGATTGGTGGAGATAACAATGCTTAAATAAAGAACACAGATCGTAGCGATCCGAAACTTAAAGAAAACTTATTACCATTCGTGTTCTCGAGGGCTACGCGTTTCATTACTCGCTATATTAGCACTACCAACAAAAGGAGGGAGGCAATCACCTTGGTGGAGAAAATGAATGACTGCCTGAACGTCACTCAAATGTTATGTGGAAAAATAAAGCAGGCAGAAAATACAGAAAGGATCTAATATGTTCTTAAGTTAATTACATGGTTGCAAAATGAATCTCTTATAACATTAAATCGCATGCATTGCCAACAGCTAACACAATATTTGGTTAAAACTTAAATTACATAATTACCAGTCTCATTGTTAATTTCAAAGTGATAGTGCACCCAAAAATAAAAAACGTACATACAAAAGGATGTGGTGACTGAGTTTTTGGTGAACTATCCTTTTAAGATCAATTTTGTTCAGGCACAGGCCGCCTTATGCGAGTCAACAAGTATGCCACTCAATGCATTGTTGTGTGCTTTAGGCATCTAGTTGAGGCGGTCTCATGAATGGAGCGGTTTTTATTCACTCCCCAAATAAGCAGCTGGTGAATCTTGCCTGAATGTTCCCTCCCGTCCAATCAAGATCCCTGAGCTTCTGGTTTCAAGCCCACCCTGATCAAGTGAGAAGCTAAACTGTGACGAAGTTGATTTCACATTTACACACTCAAATCCTCTTTTCACAAAGACAGAGGTGGTGGAGCCAAGCCAGATCACCTACAGTCGTCTCTTTGGCTCCAACAGCAGGTCAATCCCACAGACATGAATGAATTTCTCTAGAAATCATCCCACAGATTTAACCTGGAAATTACAATGGAAAGAACAATAAATATTTACGTTCTCAGTGTTAATTTTTCTTTGCCAAGATTTGTCGCAATGTACAGTGAAGTTTGACTTGCCTAAAAAGTATGCCCTTATGTGAGGACGGCTGCAACTACACGCCATAACAGGCTGAAAGTCTCTCCTTCAGCACAGGTGGAAACTGTTCAGAGAACTGCTGCCAGTTATCATCTCCTACCTGATCCTTGAAACCGTGCAAAATCTACATAGAAGATAAACAGTTGAAACGCAAGACAACTTTTCCGAGGAAATTTCTTTACTCATTCAACGTCATTCAAACTAAAATTACACATTACATTTCATTTACTAAAATGTAGAAATTGTTCATTGTATAAAATGTTCACATTTTGCACTTTTTTAACCAAACAAAAATCACAATGTAATCTTACCTTGTAGAACATGTCCCTTAAATCATCTTTGGGATTTACCCAGGAGGCCACAGCATCGCAGAAAAATATAAAGTCCTGCATAATAAAAAAAATAAAAACATTAATACATTAAAATTATTTAAACTACTACTATTTACCAACATTAAATATGGTTGCCTTCCAATAATTTTAAGAAAATGTCCACTTTTCTCAACCCAACTAAAACGAATCAAACGCAACAAATAATATTAAGAAAATCTATTTCATTTTTAATATTTCACCTGCACCACTCCTCCAGGATTCGCCCCGATCATCACACAAATGCCCCTGAAGGCAGAGTCCTTCTCTTCATTGTCCCGAATGTTTCGAAGGGATGTGCACCTAAGACAAACATCCCAAATCTTAGATTTCTTGTTCTTACACAAGCTACATAAAGTTAGTAATGAATAGCATTTTTGGTTTCTCACAAAGGTTGAATGAATTGTGGCAATATGGGCGCAACTTCCTGTGGACACACGTAGCCCAGCCGTCCAATGGTAATGGCTGTTTGACAAGCACAAAAAGGGACTTCATATCATTCAAGTTAGAGACCATTAGAGAGCTTCAGTCATAAGCACACAAATCAGAATCTAAAATATTGCACAGCTAAAATATTCAGATTTCATATGTCTGTTTGAGAGATTATCAGAAGTGCAGTGCAGAAAAATATAGAAAATTGCTGAAATAAAACTCACCTGTGTTCTCCAGCAGTGTTTTAGGTGTATTGGGCCTGTTGATGATGTCCACGAGGTTACTAAGAACAAGGGCCATAAACGGGTTGCATCTCTGTCCCTAAAACAAAATAAAAAATAATGCAGTTATTCAATGCAGTCTTCAATCCATATTTTTGAACAGACTAAAGATAGTATCCAAACCATTCATCCAAGGTAATTCAAAACGGATTACCAAACCAGTTCCCACATAAATAGATGTTCTTTGATATATTAGTAACGCTAACACACATTTAAACTAAAGCACGTTCAAATACTCACCCATCTGTATAGCGATCTCTCCAATGGCCCATGTGGCATTATTACACACCGATATAAACTCAGGGTTGAGGTTGAGACCCAGAACAGGCATGAACTCAGCTGGAGAGGGTAAACGGACACCAATGACAAACTAACCAGCACGACACACACAGAAGCAACAGCTGGCGTGAGAAACCACATCCATGCGTCAGGATTTCATCAGTATGAGTCACATAACAACTCACCGATACAGGGCTTCACGTGAACGAAGCACGCTTTGGTCAAGTCGCCCAGCAGTGCGAAGGAACTCTGTCTCACTTCCGGCATGGTGTCCTTGAATTTAGAATAAATGAAACACTTAAGCTTGGTTTCTAAGTGTAGAGTTTTGATTTGTTAAACCCAAATGGACTCCATACCTGCATGCACTGAAACAGCAGGGTCATGATGTTGCTCCGGGCAACCAGCTGATCCACATGACTGCCGAGTCCTTCAGCCAGACCGCTGAGAAGATCCAGGGCCACGATCATGAAGTCTTTATCAGGGGCTTCGTACTGATCTGGCTGCTGATTGTACATCTTAAACGATAAGAAGTTCACAATGAAATGTTTGACGATAAATCAAGTCTGAATTAATCGGCCAACGTATTTTGAAATGAGCTGTCTGACCATGGCTTGAGCGAGGTTCTTCTGGACCAGAGTGACACAGCGCTGATAGACGGGTTCACAGTACGGAAGGAAGCCGCTCTGGAGAGCTGTCGCCACTGAAGACAGGCACTAAAACAAGAAAACGGTCAAAACGAAGCAATAGTAAGGGACCGACAAAGATATTACTATATATTAACACCAATATTTACAAACAACTATTGGGTGATACTGAAATTTGTCTCTAGCTTATTTTAAACTTCTAATTACAACAGACCATCTTTTTAGAATAAGCAAGGTTTAAAAACAAGCATTTATGTATACCTGCTAGTGTTTTGCATCAGAAAAAAATCCAGACCAATTTTTTAACTATTTTAAATTACCTCCAATAATGGAAACAGATCTTTATCCTCGTCCTTCAGTTCATTCCACTTCTGAATAAGAGGCGGCATAAGCTTCTGGATGTATTCCTATTAAAAAAGGTACAGTTAAGATTCATTAACTTGTAGCTTGTTTATTGAACTATTGTTCTACCAAAGTCCATGAAAGTGGGCCTCACTCATGAAACGATAGTAAACGTCAGATTTGATAGTAAAATGTGTATGTTCCAATCATTCCTAAACAATAAGCATAATCCCCAGCTATGAATGGGGTATATGCAAACAGGTCGATGACGTAGCTAAAATCTCAGCCAGGCTCTTACATCCAGCTCCATAGGGAACAATGCACATAGGTTCGCTTCTGGATGCACATGGATAAGGACAACAACACGAGTCTAATTATTCAAATACCTCCCCATACGTTGACAACCAAAAAGGAGAAGCACTTCAGGCAATCCATTTTAAGGTACAACCAATATGAAGAAAGCAAAGTGAGTTTTCGTTATCACTTTGTGAAAAATCCTCTTAGTGCTTTGAGAGCGGAAGTGACCTAGCTGGCTGAGGTTTTAGCTGAAGTCGTCTTTGTCCTGTGTGCATATACACCATTACAGCTACGCAAAATACACAGAAAGGCTGGAATCCTCTTGACTTCAATCTCTGGTTTGGCACGTCATATTTCATAAATGCATAAAAGCCTTACAGTCATTATGCATAACAATAAATTAAACTGCGTCCACAATTTTTTTTTAGCCCAAATTAAAAAGTAAAAATTAATATAAGACCAAGAGAATAAAACGCCAAAAGAGCTTGTGAATTATCAGTTTGTCTTAAAGAAGGCCGAACGTTTTAATATTTTAACCACCATTAACATGTGGTAGGGAGCAAGTCTACATTTTTCCTACCAACTAACATTTTTTACATACGTGGCATGCACACACAGGTGCACAAACCAGTGTTGCAGTGACTTCTTTCATCAGGAAAAGAGGAGGTAGATATGCAGTAGAAAAATGTTGTCGGTAAAGCCCTGCAATTGTGAGGTTTTGCTTTTCCGACGCAGCTCGTCTTTCTCTTGTTCTATCTGTGCAGCCACTGGCAGAAAACAGCAGTACATTCAACTGACCGAACAAACAGCGTTTCCAAAATTCTGTCACTGTTACAGACAGACTGAACATGAACGTTCGCACTAAAGCCTGCTTGATAATGTTATAACGCTTATTTTCCTTATCAATTATCGTCTGGTATCTGTCTGTTGTATCTCTACATCCGGATATTTGTGAGACATTGGCGATATACAATAACCGTCACATACCCCAGCCCTAAATGAGCCCCAAAGTTTCGTTTCATGAAGGACTCACAGGCTGGTTGAGGTGGTGACCAACAGAGTCGGCTAGTGTTCCGATGGCATCGTAGAGGATTAACAGGTTCTTGTGTTGGTACTTGCTAAATGCAAACACCAGTGTGTCCAGAATGAAACTCAAGTAGGGCACCAGTTCTGTACAGGCTTCCTCTTCCAGTGTGGCAAATGCGCTGTGCAGAAAAAAAACGACGATCTTAAATCTCATTCTCAAATCAAGTACAATCATATAGATTTTTGAAAACAAGGTGAAACACACCTGCAAGCCGCTTCCTGGACCCTTTTATTGCTGTCGAGGATGCGTCTGAGCAGCTCCGTCATGAGGGGTTTGAGGTAGGAGTCGGCCGGCTGGCTGACCACCCAGAATGCATAGCGGCTCAGAGTCCAGCAGGAGATGGAGCGAACCAAAGCTTTTTTGTCAGATAGAGACTGAATCAAGTGTGGAATCAGCTCGGGAAGGTACGGTACCATGTCTTGCATGCAGCCTAGGGAGGAAAAGAGACTGCGTGTTCAGACTAATGCTAATCGTTTTGCTTGAAGGGAAAATTGATGCCAACAGAGCAGTGGACTTGACTAGACAACCCGTGTGCAGTGTTAAAAAAAAACATACCAAAATGCACTTTTACATTTACATCTATGAAAATGGCCTACCTTCAGCAATAGCCCCCAACACAAGGATCCCAGACTCCTTGACAATCCAGTCCGGGTGGAACAAGAGACCCTTCAGAACTGGAAGCAAAGGGGGCAGCAACTCATCCCGAAAGACGTTTGCCAAGACATCAAGAGCAGCAGCTGAACATTTGCCTAGAAATAAAAACAAGTGCAGCAGTATTTAGAAAACCGCTCACGTATCAACTTAAGCTGAGAAACGTCTGGATGTGTCGTGGATCAGACAGTATGAATACTTAAAAATCACTGACAATCAAGTTTTGTGTGCAATCACCTCCACAGACTTTTCCATCACATTTTACACATTTCCATTAACACTTACGCAAGTTCCAGTCGGACAGACTTTCATCATCATCATCATCGTCATCATCGCTGTCCTCCCCTTCTCCTCCCTCACCGCCCTCATGACGAAGGGTGACTGTACGAGACTTGTGGAAGCGCGGCTTGATGTCCTGCTCGTTGTCCGGCACAGCCTCATCCTCTTCCACATCACCCTTATTGGGAAACAAGGAAAAATCTTAAGTTTGAACGTAGTCGTTTTCATACCACATGTACGGCGATAAAGCTTTTGGCCTCGGGTCAGACAGTATGAGTAAAAGCATCATCGATGAATCTCAAGATTAATGATGTCATCACACCCATGACAAGAACGGTTGTGGATATTTAATAGCAAAAAGAAACTCAAACCTTTAATAAAATGATGTCAATCTCCGAGTATTTCATTCCGTTCACAAGAACAGGGACTAACCTGAAGGAGAGAGCGATACATGGTTAAATATTTAATGCTGATAAATATGGGTGATCTATACTTGCATCTCTCTACTTGGAATAAGAAGAGGCCTTCTTACATGCACGTGTGCTACAGTCTGCAGGGATAAATACGAAACAAGTCACATCAGAAAGGAAATGCTTACTGTGCAAGGTGTCCGGATATGGCTTCCTTACAGATGGGCTGCTCAGCCAGCGTAAGCCAGAACTCACAGGCCTCAAGAGACACGTTCTCATCCGGGTCACGTGTGCGCTGGAGCATGTACTGGAGAATAACACGCATCATTAGATATTCTGATCGCTCAAGACACGCAAGGTTGAAGATAGACACAGGTCAACTCACCTCAACGATGCTGTGCATGTGTGGGATGAGCCGGTCAATTCGAACCTCCAGCAGCATGACCAGAGCTCTGCACACGTTCTTCCTCACTTCTGAATCCTCATCCGCGGCAAGCGCAAACAGACTCTGGAATAACGGAGAAAAAAAAGGAAGGGATCTAACACTTGTCACAAAGACCAACAGATGATCTGATATTTCACACCCTGAAAGCGCAGGTCTGAAAATACCTCGATAAACGTGTCAATGTTGTCCATGAGGGCTTGTGCTCTGCCAATGATAAACTGGTTCACGCAGGCAATAGCATGAGACCTACAGATCCACAAATCAAACACGAAACATGTTAAACTGTGTTTTTATTGGTTAACGTTTACCTTCCCAAAGAGTAGGGCTGGCCGATATACCGGCTCATACAATTGTATTTTTGTTATGATAGAAATGTTTTATATACCGCATTACCGTGTATGTTGGTTAAACAACGTGCAGAACGACGTGCAGTGCAACTCTGTGCTGCACGGTGAATGTGCTGCATCTTTGTATGCCACGGCACTACTTTATCATAATTTTTCTATATAAATGCCCTAAACAGAGGCATTTGGATGTTTGTGTGCGTGTCACGCATGATCGGTAACATTAAATATTTGTTTCCCGTCACAATGGGATCGCACACCTCGCGGCTGAACAGCTGCACAATTGAAGCATTTCCAAGTTATCATTACATTGAAAATGTATGTTTGTGAATACATTTATTATAAAATACAATCATGGTCCACTCATATCTGCAGCACCAGTGCTTCCAAGGAAAAAAGTAAATTTTGAGCACTGTTCTCTATTTATTTGCTTAAATATTATTTATGCAAGTTACCTGCGCATGCTATTCCATTGTTAAAGAAGTTAAAACTTTGCAGTTATTATAGGGGATACTGTCACCATGACAGTATTAAAAGCCATTTAAAGTCGATCAACAGCACTATTTCCTCTCTCAATCAGTAGAAAATGTGGTTAAAAAAATACCACCATGTACCAGGAAACCCGTATAAATCTGAGGAGTAAAATGTGGCCACTGTCTCTGGACAAACTCTGAAATGTGTTATCCAACCAACCTGATCTTGGGGCTGCAGTGCTTGAAGAACTGCAGAAATTTGGGAATCATGATGTTAAGAGGTCGATTGAGAGCATCACTGTCCAGCAGCTCGGACGAGTCCTCACAGATCTTTTGCAAAGCTCCAAAGGAGCCCTGTGTGTGAAAATGAAGACGCACGTCACACAACTGAGACAAGTCGAATCACTCTTAACAGAATGGTGTCCTACTACTTGCCTTCATTTTCATACACATTTGAATAAAGAAACGTGCACAACACAGAATAGGAAATACAGGAAAATGGACACGACAGAAAAGTACAGAAAAAGACACTACTGATCTATAAAAATGTACTCACCTCACATGTACTGTAGTCATCTGAATTGAGCATGTTACAGAGCTGGGGAAGTAGCTCCGGCCATGTCTGTAACTCGCCTTTGGTGGCAATTGTTGTTATAAGGATGCCTAAATATGAAGACAGAAATAATCACAACCAGATATTGACTGTATATTATAAAGCAATCTATTCTAAAATAAAATCACATTTCATTGCAATGGAAATATAAATGGAAATATTGTTCTGCATGTCATAAAATGCAAATGCGTAGGGCAAACCCACCAATAGTGGCCCGGATGAGAGGTGAAGGGTCTCCGATGTTGTTTAGACATTCCTGCTTGATGAAGTGTGCCACCGCAGGAGGAAAGTTCTGATAATGAACTTTCACGTTGTTCTTCAGTATTAAGCCGCTGAGAGATCGTGTGGGCTCATCTGCAGATAAAAAAGTCATTTATGTAGACAAGGCACAACTTTCTGTCTACATGAGAACCAGGCACAAATCAACTATAATATGACGTAACACTAATTCCCGAACCGATTTTAAAACGCAACTTCTATTAAAAAAAACCCACCTTCAGATTTCAGTCTGGTCAACACAAAGATGAGATAGTTGTTGAAATCGGGGAACTGGTTCAATTGCTCAAGTTTCTGCCAAAATATAAAAACATAAATTAGGTTAAAAAGTATGATTTTCTTTGACAATTGGGTCCACAAAAGAAAGTGTTCACGTTACCTGCTGTACAGATCTCTGTGTGGCTGTGTCTGGGGATTGAGAGTCTCTCAAAAGCTGAAGGACCTGCTGCAGGCCTTGCTCATCCGCCTGCCACTCCATCCTGCACAAAAAGAGCTCTTCACCAAATGCTTCCTCTTATCAAACTATTGCGACATCTCGAAGAGCATACCAGATGCTGGCCTGATCTGACCATCTGCGTTTTTAAATCTCGCTTTTGGACGGGTTAAAATAACCCACTTTTATTAGCTATAACAACAAATATGTTATGTGTGTTGATAAGCACGTTGTTCTTATACATAATCAACTTTGACTTCAAATCCATACTTTGTGACGCTAGAATGCCTTTTTGATCAATATTTACATTAGGCCATCCGATCTACTAGAGTTGTGCTACACAACAGGTTTGTTCTAGAAGATTCAGGCTGTTCGTTTCCAAGCACATGGTTTTGCATATGGTGCATGGCCTCCTCTGGCATTAACAAAATCGGTCTAGTTCAAAAGCAGCAAAGGGTAAACTCATGAACAGTGGTTTTATTTGGGCCTTAAAATACTTTATGAACGATTACAACAGACTCGTACTTCAAATTTAAACTGCAACACCCACGCGCGTTAAGAGTAGAGTCGACACATCAAAGCCTTACAGACTTATATATTTAATATTACACAGATTTTACATACAAATACCTAAATTACAAGATCGTTTAACTTAGGGGGGGGATATTTTTGCCATTCCACAGTAGCATCCGCTATGGTACGTCGTAGTTTATGGTCAGGCTGTTGCATAACGTTACACGACCCACGCTCGTGTGCGATAAATCCTTTATAAATTAGTTGTATTAAATATAATCGTAAAACAGCCCCGATTCGCTAACAAAAAAATATCTTAAAGCAACAAGTAATTATCATCTAACGTTAGTCACAGACGAAGCGAACTAACGTTGTGACCATGCAGGTGACTTTGTTCGTTTTGGGACGTGCTCTAGCACGCGCACTCGATGGAAAGTCATACTACACACTCTTATACGATTGTATAGTATCAAATATATAGTCCGATACAATGAAAATAGCGTAGACATGTTCACTTACACATGCCGCGTGCGGAGGCCTGTAGATCACGTCATGCAGCGTGGAGCTCGAGGCCTCGCGCTGCTAATCTCGCGCAATGGCACTTTCAAACGCTTCCGCAGCGAGAGGAAGTGATGTATGCGTGCGCTGCAAATTCACGGAAAAAATGTTTTGATTAAATTATTTACATTCACAAATATTTATGAGAATATGTTCTCTGTCTTTTTAAAATGGAACAAATACTGTTGTGCTAAACGTGTTATTTGTAGATATATGTTTATGTATTTTTATTTTCCTCGTCTATTATTGACCGCATGTAGAAAATCTTTATTTTATAATAATTTTATTTTGAATCTTTATTATAATAAATATTAGCCAAAATAATTCCTCCATACACTGAACAGCACGTTGCAAAGTTTTATTGAGCTAAATTATTAATTAAAAGTGAATGCAAAACATTTAGACTTGTTCCCCGTCTAAATAAGATGTATACTAGTAGTAAACATCTATATAAAATATTTAAAATACATAATAAATTAGAGTCCGTCTCCTGCTTTGACTTTAAAAGTTAAGTTTATAAAAAGTTTATACAGCACATAAACAGACACACCAATGGTTTAGAGTTGCGCATGCGTCATTTCCTCTCCCAAATTTACCATTCGTTTCGGGGGCTATAGAGATACAGATGCAGTAATAAAACCAGAACGGATCCTTTATGACATATTTGCAACAGTCCACTATTTAATGTGTTGTTTAAGTACAATGTACTTGATCTTTTTCGGATATTACGTTTATTGACGCATGCGCGGTTGTTTTGGACTTCCGTGTTTAACTAACGAAGAGCAACTCAATGGCCAAACTCTTGCACATATCTACTGCACTACTGATCATTATATTTTTGACATACCTTGCTCTGGTACATGAAGCCCAGAACGTCTCGTTTACTTTTTCAACCTCAGTGGAAATAAAGAGTAGCTCAAAACTCGTATACAGGGGTTTAAAATCCCAAATCAATGTAAGCATTATTAATGCATCTAGTGATCCCCGGGCTGAATACTCTAATAAGTGCGATATAATTGTGCAAAGCCGCATTGACTGTGCACGTGATAGATCTTTAAGTCAGGCTGACTGTGTAAACAGAGGGTGCTGTTATGATCCCCGACCAAAATCTGGATTCAGAGGGCCTCCGTGGTGTTTCTACCCAGTCCGTTACCCAGGTTATAAAATGGGGGTCCTGACTCCTACCAAGAGGGGCCAAAGAGCTACCCTGACCCGTTCCACGCCCTCATACCTGCCCCGGGACATCTCAACACTTCAACTAGACATGATTACTGAATCTTCAGGTTGTCTGCACCTTATTGTGAGTGAAACTTTTTGTATTGTAAACACCTTTTCATACAACATACTCGTCTAAACATCTCTTTCCACACAGCTGAAGGATCTTTCATCTCCAAGATATGAGGTCCCATTTGTCACGTCACACCCCGAAGGTCGCGGTGACGCAATAATTCCTCTTTATGATGTTGAATTTCAACCAGACCCCTTTGCTTTCATTGTTCGTCGCAAGTCCAATGGACGGGTTATGTGAGTGTATATTCCCTCTTGAAAAAATTTCCAAATCCTAATACCATATTTTTGCATGCATCACTTTTATTATCACTCAAGCTAAGTGATTTTTTCAAGTTTTGCATGAACAAATGCTTAAAAAAGGTTGTTTTGTATTGTTGGCAAATGCTTTCTATTTTATTTCTTCTAGTCTAAATACCACGATAGGACCCCTTCTGTATGCAGATCAATATCTGCAGCTCTCCACCAGTCTGGCTTCCTCTGTGATATCGGGACTGGGTGAGCATTACACCCCCATCAACCTGGACCTCAACTGGACTTCTGTTTCATTATGGAACAGAGACATGGCGCCACATGTAAGACCTACATCTCATATCACATTCTCCTTTAACTTTCTCATTGTTCACGGGGCCATCATTAAGATTTAATTTGGCCCTTTGTAGAGAAATGCCAACCTGTATGGCTCCCACCCTTTCTTCATGCTTCAAGAAGGTGATGGACAGGCACATGGAGTGTTTCTTCTCAACAGCAATGCGATGGGTATGCACCTGTGCTTTGACGTTGCTGTATGTTTGTTTAATATGGCACAGATGAAGGTCTCTAATTGTGTCAATGTTTGGCAAATGTAGAGGTGTTTTTACAGCCGTCTCCGGCATTGACGTGGCTTACCATTGGAGGAATTTTGGACTTGTATGTGTTCTTAGGCCCGAGTCCACAGACTGTGGTTCAACAGTACCAGGAAGTTATTGGTATGGAGATCACAGTTTACAGATTTAAAGTTGTAATTTACCCACAATGCAATTTATTCTTTGACTTAAAATTGAAGGTTTTCCTATGATGCCCCCGTACTGGTCACTGGGGTTCCACCTTTGTCGATGGGGGTATACTTCCACCAACATCACAAGGACCGTGGTGCAACACATGCGCCGAGCCCAGTTCCCTCTAGTATATAAGCTCAATAAATAATGTCTGTGCTGGTGGATAGAATACTGCTGTATTGCATGCTGAATTCTGCAGTATATACTTTATGTTGCCTGCTAATGTTTTGCAGTTCAATTAATTTCACATCTTTAGGATGTACAGTGGAATGACCTTGATTATGCAGACCAAAGAAGATGCTTCACTTTTGACCCACAACGGTTTGGAGATCTGCCGCAGATGGTTAATGAGTTCCATCAGCTGGGCATGAAGTATGTGCTTATACTTGTAAGTGAATGAGCACTTATAGCAACACCCCATCAAACAATTCTGCATGCATTTCAAATAGGAAGTGACTCAGACAAGCTTGGATCGAATTCACCATTGCATATGTGAAAAATTGTGCAAATTGTAATACAAATGTGAGAGTTATGTATCATGTGGTCATGGATAAGGATCCAGGCATCAGCAGTACGAGCCCTCCTGGTTCATACAAACCCTTTGATGATGGGCTGAAGAGGAGAGTATTTATCAAGAACTCCACTGGGCAAATCCTTATTGGGAAGGTTTGTGGTTGATGTTTTAATATTTTCTGTTCTGTCTGTATTGGTAATGTTGTGAAATTTGGCCCAGTGGTCTGCACAAAGGAAAGTTTAGAATTCTCACTTCTAACCAGGTATGGCCCGGTCCAACTGCATTCCCCGATTTTACAAATCCTACGACCATTGACTGGTGGATGGACTGTATCAGACTCTTTCACGACAAGGTACCCGTGGATGGACTTTGGATAGTAAGTACTATACAATAATGATCCATCTACTGTTTACTATTAAATCATTACCTCACAAAATTCCTTTTTGTAGTGTACTAATTCAAGTAGGATGTAATGGTGTTTGATTTGTTCACGTATGCCAGATAACATCCCAACAACACAATCCAACACATTACCAGTAGAGACCCAAAAGAGCATTATAGTTTCCATTCAAGGGATAGTACACCAACAAATTAAATTTCTGTCATAATTTACTCTGTATGATTTTTGTTCTGTTAAACAAAAAGATATTTGGAAGAATGTTAGCAACTGACATTTCTTATTGACTACCATAGTAGGAAAAAATATTTTTAAAAAAAATTGTTCTGTTGAACACAAAATTTGATATTTTGAAGAATCGAGGACAGTTTTGGGGCACTTTTGAGGACCATTGTAATTTTTCCTACCATGGTAGTCAAGGATGTCCCAGAAATGTCAGTTGCTAACATTCTTCCAAATATCTTTTTGTTTAACAGAACAAAGAAATTTATACAGGGTAGGAACTACTTGGGGATGGGGAGTAATTCTTGACAAAATTTTCGTATTTGGGTGGACTATCCCTTTAAAACCAATACAATCCAATCATAACAATTAAATCCATTAGAATGTATGTAAAATGTATTTAGAATACATAAATAGTGTCGGAATTTATCGGGATTATTTTGTAAAAATGAACGTTATTCCTATACTGACCTTAATAAATTTCTCTGTTTGACATTCTGTTCATAGGATATGAACGAGCCTTCTAATTTTGTCCAGGGCTCTGTGAACGGATGTCCTGACACTTACTTGGAAAAACCACCCTATACTCCAGGTCAGCTGATAAACTCTATAGTCTACCATTGACCATACAAATAGACTGCATGAAAAGGTCTGTCTTGTTCTGCAGGTGTGATAGGTGGCCAGTTAAACTCAGAAACACTATGTATGTCCGCACAGCAAAATCTGTCCAGTCATTACAATCTTCACAATCTGTATGGACTCACTGAGGCTATCGCCACCTACAGGTCAGTGAAATATCCGCAGTTTATTGGTTAAACATTAGATCGGTGATATAACCAGCTTTTACCCACTGTGAACTTCAGGGCTCTATTGAAAGTGAAGGCCACTCGACCGTTCGTCCTCTCCAGGTCATCTTTTCCTGGATTAGGACGTTTCTCTGGACACTGGACTGGAGACGTGCGGAGTGACTGGGAGCAACTGCGCTTTTCCATACCTGGTATGGTATAAAACCTGCTGTCCAACTTTAAATAAAACCTCAAAGGAAATGTTGTTTATTTCTTTGATGTTATTATGAATAAGATTGTTTATCTCTATGCGCATCAGGTGTGCTGTTGTTCGGACTTTACGGGGTTCCTTTAGTGGGCGCTGATGTGTGTGGATTTGGTGGTGACACTACTGAAGAGCTGTGTATTCGATGGACACAACTGGGAGCGTTTTACCCCTTTATGAGAAACCACAACGACAAACCCAATACTGTGAGATATAGATGAACCCGTTACAGCCTGTGCCCATCCACACCAGGGAAAATAACTATAAAGTTTCAAAAAAAGTGTTGTTGTATACTTTACATGTAACTAAACCGTATTTTATATTTCCAGCCCCAGGAGCCGTATGTATTTAGTCAACAAGCTCAAGATGCCATGAGGGCTGTGTTGATGCTGCGATACTCTCTTTTGCCCTTCCTCTACACGCTGTTCCACCACGCGCACACCTCCGCCAGCACTGTGGCTCGTCCTCTCTTCTTTGAGTACACACGCTTGAACTCATTCATCGCCATAATCTGAGTTTGTTGTTGGTCCATTTCTTAAGACTTTGTTCTTTATTTTAGATTTCCTACTGATCCGAATTGTCAAGCCATAGACCGGCAGTTCATGTGGGGGAGTTCATTCCTTATCAGTCCGGTTTTGGAACAAGGAGCGGTGGAGGTGGCAGCCTATCTCCCCTTGGGGACTTGGTACAGTCTGCACAATGTAAATTTGTCATTAAACCACTCTTTTTAATCAAAGTAAATCAATGTTTATAATTGTATGAAATAAACTTGAAGCTTTTCTATTTTGATATAGGGGCAAGCATATTACAGTAAAGGGCAATATATTCTATTTCCTGCTTCATTGGACACCATTAATGTTCATGTGAGAGAGGGAAGCATCATTCCCCAGCAGGTAATGTAATAGCAAGGTCTAATAATATTTACTTGCATGTTTTAAGCCATGCTCCTGTATTGAAAACATGTTTTTTTCTTAGGTTCCTGCATTGACTACAACTGTGTCACGCAGAAACCCTTTCATTCTGCTTGTGCCATTATCAGCAGAAACATGGAGCAAAGGAGACCTCTTCTGGGATGACGGAGAAAGTCTGGAGACTTCTGAACGGGGAGATTACTCATACCTTCTCTTCTTTGCTGAAAAGGTAGATGGATTTGTTAAATTGTCCTAAACTGCATTAAACCTGCAAATTCAATCTGCTAACCTGTAAATCAGATGACGAGTTTTAGGAGAATAAACATCACAATTTTAATTTATTTATACATTTCCAATTCTAGTCTTATTTGGTGGGTAAACCAGTCAGATTAAATGGATCTCTCGACCGTTTGGTCCTTGGGCAAGTGCGTGTTTTCGGGGTTCAGACTCCGCCTACGGCTGTGTTGGCCAATGGGAAACAGGTTCATGACTTCTCTTACAGTACAGGCACAAAGGTAAGAAATCTATGATCTATCACATCAAAATTTGCTTTCTTAATATCTGGTAAGGTTTACATTTGGATAAAGAACATGAGTCTGTGGTAAATATGAAAATGTATAAAAATATCAATTTGTTTGTGTGTACAGGTTCTTACAGTGTCTGGGTTGGATTTACCAATGACAGCAATGTTCACAGTACAGTGGAGCTGATGAAGGGATACATATACTTATAAAATTTTAAATTTTCAATGAGCATTAATATTAAATATTTTATTGCATCGGTTGTTGTTACTGTTTTTATTTTTGTGAATCAATAAAATACATGGAACAGTTGTTTTTATATTTTTGTAAATCACATAAGGACTACCACATAAAGTATCTGAAATCAAGATTGTTATAACTAATATTAAATAGTGATCTCTTGTTTTATTACTGTTACAAAAATCATGTAGTAAAGCCATGTTTTATGCCAATAATCAATACACTAAAGTAACATGGTTAATGCATTTTCGACACAAAAAAATAAGTTTGTTTTCAATATGGAAATGACACTTATTATTATTATTTTTTCTTGCAGGTGTGTAACTTAAGCTATATTTGATAACACACATCGCTCAAGCTTAAATCATTGTAATATTATTTACTTATATTTTACTTATATTATTTATTTATAATTGCATAACGGTTATTACACAGTCACAATATTAATATTAGGTGTCGGAAAAACAATACTATATATCAATTTGATTGTTATAATAAATACTGGACCAATGGGCTTTCGCGCTGCATCTACTTCCGGACAGTAGGCGGGATTTGACTCAGCGCTAGTGGGCGGGGCTTCGTTAAGCAGCGGCAAGCCGAGTGTCACCCACAAACATACGCGTCATTCAATACATCCCATGTGTAACATATGACTCGAGCGGGGCGCTTCTGATGTGGACGAGCAGCAAATGTTGTAATCGTGTCTGGTACTGAAGGTAAGCTTGCTGCTTGTGTGCTTTATCGATGATTTGTGCGGTACTATTCCTGACAATATTTGAAGTTTAAATGTATCGTCCCATATGGATACAGCAGTTGATATGCCTCTGTTATAACTAACATAACGGGACGGGTTTGCGTGTGTCATCTGTCCTAAAAAGGTGTATGTGATGGGGTGGGGAAAAGGCTTGTCTATTTAAATACAATAGTGATATTGGTCAATCGGTCCGATCAGAGGACACAACATCGGATACAGGCCCGACCAGGATCGATATGAACACATGCATGTTCTCCAGATGGGTTGCATTTGTTATGAACTTCAATTTCTTGTAACGTTATAATATGATACTGCGATGATGGGGTGTATACACACCTCGTTTCTTAAGATTTGTACTTTTTACTGGAATTTCTGTTTTCTATTTCTAAAATGTTCTATTTCTATAATGTAAATAAAAAATTGCTTTATGTTGATATGCAATGTAAACAATCTACAGGGTCCTATACATACATCAATATTATATGATATCTTAGTAAATTAACTACAGATATTCTTTTACTTCTTATTTTATTCTTAGAGTCTGTTCGATCAAAATATTGTGTATTCTTTATAGGAGTTTTATTGATAGTTTTATATCTTTAAAAATGTTTTAATACGGGACTGTTTATTCTGGAAAACACAATGCCAATATAGGAATTTTTTATTCGCAGAGCATGTTCTATAAAATACGTTTTATCCTATTGTCTTTATATTAGTCCCGTTGGAATTGTTGTGTATTCTTAAAAAAATATTTTGTGTTCTGTTTGTAAAATGTAGATTTTATCTGACAGCTAGAATAGGATGGCTAAATATGCATTGCTGTTTTATTGCAAATTCTTACATCTCTGTAGTTTGTAAACAGCCCATGTTATGTTCACTGATAAATTCATAATTAGATTTTTGGGGTCTGCTTGTATAGAATGGATTGATAAAAAATTCAAACACATACTATTCATACTGTACATTAAAGTGCATGGAGAAGTTGTTGTGTTGTTGTATGGATTGTGATATCAGCTGGTGAAGGAGGCTTGAGAGGTGCTGATGGGAAAAGAAACACATGCTTCTACTCGTAACAATCTTCTCAGTACACACCTCCTGACAGTTCAACATCACATTTGCCTGATTTGGCCTGCATGTCAAATAGTCTAGTCAATCCTGGATGTGGCGTGTTTATTCACTGCTGTCACGTTTGCACTGTACTTGGATTGTTCATAAAAAGAAAAAGAATGAAATGCAACTCTAGTCTTTGAGCAACCTTACCGGACAGGTTTGCTTAAAAACAGCCATTCACAGATTGCCAGAATGCCTGAAATAGTAGGTTTGATTTTGTAGAGGTTAGAATTACTTATACAATTTCTTCGGGTCAGTTGTGTTTTGTTTTCCACAGTTTATTCTCTTTGCTGTCACATGTTTTGGTTTGTTATAATGTAACTTGTGATTTGGTATTGCAAAAGATGCCATCGCTTGTCATTATCAGGAAACTGACCTCTAATCAGCCGAAACTGCCACCCAGTGAACCAGTAGAGTAGGGGAAGTTCAGGGTACAGTGAATTAACACAGGAAAAAACAAAAATCACAAAGCAGAAGGAAACAGAAATGAAAGTCTAGACCTGAGGAAGTTAGGGATGGTTGCAGAAATGTTGCATAATAAGTCTTACGGACTGAAATATACTTCTTCAGTCAACTAGAATTTTGCATTTCCATGATAAAGTTTAATAGAATAGAATAGGATGAATAAAATACAATAGAAAAGCTTTTACCGTCATTCCACAGTTGTACAACAAACTTTTAATTCACATTTGTTAAAACGCATACAACAGATATATACAGTAGACTGTCTATATCAACATATCAATAGGTCTGTATCTATATAGTATAGCTTATATGGACATGTAAAAAATATACAGAAAATTTTAATATTGAAGGATTATTAGCAGTGTAAGACTCGGTCCCACAATCCAGTTGCTAAGTTCTTTGTCCATTTAGTGGTTTCTCAAATAGCTCAAGGGAGCTAAATCATAGAAGCAGACCCCCATAGTGGTAATTTGGCACCTGTTTTAGCAACAGCGGCTCAAAACTAGCTAACTGATTGGAGAAGTATTAGCCTCACGACGTTTTATTGCTTGGTTATTGATTTATGGATCTTGAACCTTAAAGAACCAGTAGGAGTTTCTTTAACTGACACACTTGTACGTGTGTGTTTAAGGTGTGACTGTGTATGCTTTAGTCACAAGTTCACAACACAAATATCTGTGCAGCCTGTTGCTGCGTCCCAATTTGCCTACTTATACTATGCACTAAAAGTATGTACCAACTTTGTTATGGAAAAGTATATACATTTTAGTGTGTAGTAAAACAATATACACACAGCGGGACATACTAACAGGAAGTGGCCGTTGTTGCCTAGACAACATTATGGCCATGAACTGTCACACACACATCAAAACATAGCTCTTCTTTCCATTTAAGTATTTATTCATTCATTGTTTCATATGTAATGTTAACTCTGTGCTCATATTTATTAATTTAGTGACGCATCAGTTATTCAGTTTGATTAATGCAGTGGAGCGTCGCTTAACTCCGCCTACTCGCAGTGAGTTGTGGGTAATATTAGCCGCTAGAGTATGCATCTTCTGCACCGGAACTAGGAGACCATCCGTGAATCATTGGAATACTCTTTTCAACATACTTCGATTTGGGACATACTAATTATATTTTCGAATACTATTTAGGACGGATAGTATGCGAATTGGGACGCAGCATGTCAGAGAAGTAATTCATTAGATCATTTAGTAATTGTAGTCATAGCAACCACTCAGAATACCCTAGAAACAGCATAGAATAGTTTAGTATCTTAGTATTGTGGTGGCAACAAGCATTCTCATATCTTAAATTTTAGTTTGTAACTCTAATAACCACTAAAGGACGCTACTCTCTCTCTCTCTCTCTCTCTCTCTCTCACACAGAGGATGGGAGCAGTGAGAGGTCACTGGAGGAGATGTCATTCGGTCGACTCTTGCGACGCGCATCCTCCAAAGCCTCTGACCTTTTGACGTTTAACGTGGGCTCAGGGGGATCGCGGACCGTGCTGGATGGAGAAATCATCTTCTCCAAGAACAATGTGTGTGTGCACCCATCCGAAACTCTGCCTGGACTGCCTGAGCATCACCCAGGTACCACATAAACACATCTAAACTAAATCCGAAAAATATCCACGCATATCCCTCATAATGGTTGATCAGCACAGTTTTTTAGTTTTCACGTGACATTAAGAGTTGACTTAATTCGTTCTGCAAATATTTGACTGTGTCCTCTTCTAGGTTACCTGTGTGTGCACCTGGAGAAAGACGAGACCCTCGGCTCCACCCTCATCCTCACCTGGGTACCCAACTCCCGTATCCAACGGCAGGACGAAGAGGCGCTCCGTTACATCACCCCCGAAAGCTCGCCCGTCCGCCGCAACCCCCGCCGCCGTGCCCACCGGCGTCACTCACGCCCGCCACCCGCTCCCGAAGAAGACGAGGAGGAAGATGGAGCAGAGCCCCCCTTACCCAACCAGCAGCTTTCAGAGGAGGGCGACGAAGGATCTTGCGAACTGTCTGCAGACGAGGTGAGTCGAGACAGCACCTTGGGCTCAGACTCGGACACCTTCTCCTCGCCATTCTGCCTGTCACCCGTCAGCGAGGCTCTGGGCGAGAGCAGCAGCTCTGTCTTCTTGGATAATGAGAGCAGGTGAGAAAAAGCTGAGAATGCTGAAATTTGTGTAGGCTATACGTGCCTTAAAGGAATATTTACCAAACCTGTATGACTTCTTTCTATTGAACACAAAGATATTGAATGTCGGTGTCCCAAAAACATGAGGGAACCATTGACCCAACGAGACATTTCTCAAAATATCTTCTTTTGTGTTTCATAGAAGAAAGAGTAACCTGCAGGTTTTTTTAACAACGTGTGGGTGAAGTGATGACATATTTGGTTGAACTATCCCTTGATTAGTGTCAGCATATTGCTCTACTTGCAAACGGATTTGCCAAAGTTATGCCTTGTTATCATCATACAACCTTGAGAGTGGAGATGGGGAGTGTTGAGCACTAAACTATGTAAAAAATTCTCGGTGAGTGTTTGATGTTACCACGACCCTGTCACGTACGTGCCACGATGTTGTTACTGCAGGTCTGTCTGTTTGCAGTAAGCGGAGACGCTCAGAGGTTATTTCTAATTCATAGATCAGTTGAGCATGGCTTTAGTACAGCACGGCATCATGTGCTACGGTTGAACCCTTTCAGTGTCAAAACATAGGACATGTCCCCACCACGTTTTGGAAGAAATTGAGAAATGCTTGGGGAAGGTGTGTATTGTTTAGGGGCCATCAACATCGAAAACTCGTGAAAACTCGCGCCGCTAGCTTGTGGATCATGTGTCCACGCACAAAAATGTATAAACCAATGAACATAGATTTTTAGGCATAGGAATAAACTGTTTTTAAGTGTAATGCACCACAACAGCCTAGTGACCTTTCCCAGAAGACTGTTTGGGAGCCACATACTGTGAGAGCTGGAGTTGAAAAGCGGAGTAGCCATGATAGATATTTGATTTTTTATGAGTTAAAATTTATAAAAGTATTGTTTTTGTCATCTCGGTTCCCACCACTTTTCAAAACAAAGTTACTCCACTGGTGCAAAAAGACAGGTTTGTTGTATTTTTGCTGTTTTTTTACTAAAGCCATGTCTTCTCTGTATATTGATCATGTTTGTCAACGTGCCAAGGCCGATATCACTGTTACTATTGGCCGGCTCTTAAAAGCAAATGACAAATTTATTCACCAGATTCATTTTCACACACCATTTTTACTAACTTGAGTAAATGAGATCAGAATTTCTTGGTACAGAATATTTTCTTGATTTTTCTTGTACAGGTTTTATACAGTTGTATTTCCTTTGTATTTCCTGTTTGAATTGGTGGTTTTGTTGAGAAGAGGAGGTCAACGATCCCCCTAAGGAAAGAAAATATATTTTCTGATATATTAAATATTATGAAATTATTAAAAATAATTTACTTAACTTTAAAATATATATACAGTATATATACATTTTAAATAATGTAAAAATAATTTCAATAATGCATAAGGAATTTTGTTTTCATATATTAAGAAATAATAAGAATTGTATATAATATATTGCTTTATATTTTCCATTATATTGCAACATATTTTATTTTTCGTAAAATCCACTCCCATTGTAAAACCTAAAACAACAGCTTTTAAAGATTTTTGTTTTGTTTTAGAGAACAAAGAAAGCTATAAAGACAATTTGAACGATATAAATGTGTGTAAATAATGACTTTGGGTGAACAAACCCTTTGCAACAATCTCTTTATCACAAAAATATAAACTGCTTTAGCTACAGCCAATGTCCACACATATTTTTTACTGTAATATTACTTAACGGGATAACGAACTTAACGGGATAGTTCTCCCAAAAATAAAATTCTGTCTTCATTTTCTCACCTTCAAGCGGTTTCAAACTTGTACTGTTTAAAGTTTGTTGTTTTGTTGAACGCAAAGAAAGATATTTGGAAGAATTTTTGTCAGTTCTTGGGCATTGTTGACTATCATAGTAGGGAAAAACAACTGTGGCATTCAATTGTGTCCCAGAACTGTTTGATATTTCGCTTTCTTCAAAACATCTTCTTATGTGTTCAACTGAAGAAATAAATGAATACAGTTTTGATACAACTTGAGGGTGTGTAAATGATGACAGATGCTTATTTTTGGGTGAACTGTTCCTTTAAGTTCATTTTTTCGCAGGGAACAAACAAACTAGTCAAATATTTTGTTTACAGGTGTGGACAAAAGTATAAAAAAGGAGGAAAAAAACCCTAACTGTACAGTGAAATGCTGTAATGCTGCTTTGTGAGCACATGGTGGAGACATTACAGGCTGTTATACAGAATTCTCAGTGGTGTTGAGCAGGTTGGTCTTTTGGCAGTGTGAATTCTCGGTCTAATCTTCTGCAGATGAGCCAATAGCGGATTCCCTCCCCCAGCTGCTTCTTTTAACATTCTGTCTCTTTAGCAGTTTCCTCCCTTTGTTATTTAGCCTGGGTTGCAAGGGTGAGGCCAGGACATGAGACAGCCCATCAGAAAAATAAATATCAGCAATCTGCGATCATATTCTGGTTTCACTTCCTCTGTGTGTTTGTATTTTACGTCAATTTGGATTTGCCAATTTTTTTATGTCTTTGTAAGGTTTTCTCTTTTCTTCTGGTTGTGGACTATTGCGAGGTGCCCAAAGGCCCCTCACTGTGTATTGGGCCCCTATTTAGAAATGTGATTTAAAGACTTAAAAATATTTAAACATGATAAAAAGGGTGAAATAACTCTTCAGGATTAAAGAGGTGGACAAAACTGTACATGCTGCTGTTGAAACCCGCATAATCTACTCTGGTTGAGGTCATATTTTGCTAAGAATGTAACTGTAATGTGTTAACAGTATTTGACAGCTCTGGCTCTCTGTGGCATGAAGCTCTTGAGGCGTTTTGTTTCTGTAAGAGCCCCTCAGGGCAGATCCTATCCAAGTGGGTGTTCAGCCTCTTAAAGAAAACCACCCTAAAGGCACACTGGTACAAGCTCAGAGAAACGCCAAATATAACAGAGATCAAGTGTCCGAGACCACCAGCCAGTGCTGAGGCTTTGCATTCCTATAATGATCATTGGAATAGAAAGTTTATTGAAAAATACATTCATGGATGTTACAATTTCGTAAGACCTCCTTTTACTTTAATGAGAGTTTAACTTGAGCTGAAATAGAGTCCACAGGTTTGCGGAAAACCCCAGCTTGAGTCGAGAAATTGTATTAGTTACATTTCATTTATGCATTTGGCAGCAAGAGCGCATTTTTCTCTTCATCATGTGTGTTCCCTGGAAATGGAACCCATGACCTTTGCATTTCTCTACGAGATGAGCTACAGAAATGCTAGTTTCTTGTTTTAGTCAATTCTTACTAGTGCTGTCAAATAGATTAAAAAAATTTGTGTTAGACCACATGTGTCCTATGGTGGGACAGCTGAAATGTAAAAAAAATGACAATCAACATAATTCTCTCTTATGCTATTTTATATTATTAATGTAAATATTTATGATATATAGTAATGTATTATTAACAGTTTTTTTCATATATTTTTTGTCACAGGACACATGGCACGGTTAATTTGTCAACTATCCATTTATATGTATATCTAGTCGCACACACATGCATGTGTAGTTAACAAATATTTACATAAATACATTTATATTTAAATATAATTTACATTATGTATGAATTGTGCTGTACAACAATTAATTCCATTTGTCTTTGCATAATATATGTCTGTGCACTCTGCATATTTATTTTGGTTTTATAAACGCATACACATACAGTACATGTACAGTATGTAATAAAAACGAAATAAATATGTAGTTTAATTATATTTAAATATTAATATAAACATACTGTATATTATATTAACACAAAACGTTTATTCTGGATGCGATTAATCACAAGTCATCGTTGAACAGCCATATGTATATATAAAATTAGATAATTCTAATAAAAACATAAATATTATTACTCATCTCAATTCTTGTATGTATATACATGTATGTTTGTTTATTAATATATACTGTACATACAAATATACTTGCCACACACACACATATATATATATATATATATAAATAAACAAATATTCATTTTGGTATAGATTAATCGCAATTGACAGGACAAATTTTTACATATTTATTTACAGTGTAATTTTATATATCTAAATTTAAAGTATATAAGGAAAACCTTGTTTTCACCTTTCAAAATCTTACAACTAAGAACTCTTAATTGTTTTAAATAACAACTCATGGTATCGAGCCCCACTGTGAAACTCTCAAGACGGGGAGGAGACGTCCACATATGTAACTTCACACCATATTCTCAATATCTCTGACCTGATTCACCATATGGCTTCATGTGTGTGATCCCGCTGTAATGTGCGGTGAGAAAGACCTCTCGAGTACCACATGACCCATAAACATTCAGCCCACTCGGAGTGCATCTGTGACGGAGGCCACGTCTGCGGGGCTTTCTGGCCTGTTAGACGTGCTCTGTTAGAGTGACGAGTGTGAGAGAGACGGCGGTCCCACGGCTCGGGTTTCAGCTCTGGCTGTGTTACAGCAAGAGCCCGAGAGCCAGACCAACAGAGAGACGCGGTGAGGAATAGGACGGAGGGCAAGAGGGAAATTGGCTGCCAGGCTGCTTGATTTGTGTCTCCTCTCGGCTCCTGCCAGCACAATAACCTCCCAGCATTCCTTTCATTCCTGCTCCGCGTCTACACACACACACGTATCCACACCTACAGCTGTCGTCGAGTTTCACACTGAAAAACAGTCATTTACAGTCCACTGACGAACTGAATTGAGTTATTTTATGGGGTTTATAAAAATGGGTTTGAGCTGGTTAGAAAGTATAAATAAAAAGCTTTGATCATACAAAATGCCCATTTACACCAAGGACGATAACTATGAAGATAAAGTTCTAAAAATAATCTTAAATGTAAGAGAATAGCAGAGTCCATGCCACAGTTATAGCTATTTTTTTCCAGCTGATGAACAATAAAACATTGATAGCCAATCATAATCTATTTTAATTTAAAGGGCTCATGCACTTAAAAGAAGAAAATAAATTGCATTGCTTGTTGGTTTGGATCCGAATAAAGTTATCACTATATTTATTGTTTTTGGTGTAAAGTGCCTTTAAAGGTATTATTATGTGTATTGCTCTCTATATATCTCTATATATTTAAAATATATAATTTTGTCCACGGCTGAATATGTTAACATTTATATGTATTTTATTGTGGAAGGTTAACACATAACAAAGTGTTTTTTTCTTTAGCTTTTTACATCATACGTATTAATTGAGATGCCTTTTTTAGAGAATGCGATGAACCCATGGCTCACTCAGCAAGCTCCGCCTCAAGTTTGGATAGCCACGCCCACTACGAGAGCAGCCAGTCACAGGGCGTCCGGTGGGAGGAGCAGCAGAAAGTCATGGCTTTGGAGCACCTGTGTGGGGTTTTCAGAGTGGACTTAGGTCACATGAGGTCACTGCGTCTGTTCTTCAGGTCAGTCCGGATCTAAGAAGCATCCGTGGTTGATTTTAAAACCCGTATGTGGAACCTTATTTTAATACAATTGAATAACAAGCAAAACTGATTTTTTGTCTGTTTTTTTATTTTAAATTGAATTGTATCTGACTTTCTTTATTTGTTTTTACGTCGTGGCGGAGCACCTCATAAGGCTGTGTTATGAAGCATCTAATATATTCATCTACCTCCTCGTATCCTTTCATTGATGTGGTTCATTTTAGAGAATTGTGGTACATATAGTTGCTAGTTCGAACTAAATCATTCATCCTTAACCTGAAGCTGCTTTTCTTCAATATATTTAAATATTCCAGTGGCATGAATAAAAATCTACAGTAGTGTTCGCGTAGTGTGATGATATTGAAAATATGTTAAAAATCTTTTTATGAAGTGGAAAAACAAAGTAACAAATGTTATTACCAACTGAAAGTATTAAAGTGCAAACCGTATATCATTACACTGCTTATAAACCGGAGACACATCCTGCTCAACTTAACGGTTTTATCCTGTATTCTCCAGGATGTGGCTTGTGTTTGCTGTTTGTTCAGACGGTTCTTATGAAAGTGTGTTTGTTTGTACAGCGATGAGGCCTGCACCTGCGGACAGCTAGTTATCGCCAGCAGAGAAAGCCAGTACAAGATTCTTCACTTCCATCACGCCGGGCTGGACAAACTGGCCGAGGTGTTTCAGCAGTGGAAATGCTGTCGAGAGACCCAGCTCAAAGACCAGGTGTGAAGAATCTGCCATACGATATATATATTATTGTTTCACACATTTATATTCATGGCACACACTCGTATACAGTTTGCCGTGCACATCGTTCATGTGTCAGACGCTACGTGGTATTTGCAATTTGAATGAAATGAAATAATTTTGTTATGTGAACAGGTAAGAAAAGTAGCTTTAGGAGAGAGATTTATATTTAAAAAACTTCATATATGATCAAATTAATGTATTCATGTATACCGGATGTATAAATGTTACGTACACACAAAATGAGGATAACAATTGAATCTGAATGCAGGTATTGATATTTACAAAAAAATTAATATGTGCACACTGATTGAATACAATCTGTGAGGAGTGTTATATATGAGGCTCGTTGACTCATTTTGTTTCTTGTTCACCTTCCTCTCAGGTGTCAGATGAGAAATCCTGCATGCAGTTTTCTATCCGCAGACCCGCCTTACCCTCCTCTGAGATGCATCCTGAGGAGCGTCTTTATCGCCGTCTGGACGTCAGCTCCTGGCTCCGGCATCTCAACAACAGCGGCCAGGTGCTGGAGGAGTACAAGCTCCGCAAGGTCAGATTTGAGTGATTGACAGCTGTCGATCATCCTTACTGGGCATCTGCACGTGCTGCTTGTTTTCTGTCGTCTAAACCAGACCTGAAAAACAACTTCTAGTTGTAACACAAGCTTGGCAAGAATGGAAGACTACCAAAACAGCCTGTGTGTCCTGTACTCTAAACCAGCATTATTAAAAGTGATAGTTCACCAAAAAAATTAAATTATTTTAATATGTATTCATCCTCATGCCACTCCAAACCTGTTTGACATTCCGTCTTGTGCGGAAGACAAAAGAAGATCTCTAGAAAATTTTGGTAACCGAACAACATTTGACTCCCAATTGACTTCCATTGTATTAACACAAAACCAGACATTTCTCAAAATATCTTCTTTTGTGTTTAAGAGAAAAAGTGACATAAGAGGTTTAAATGACATTAAGGTGAATGAATTATGACAGAATTTTAATTTTATATAAACTCTCCCTTAAAGTTGGCAGTCTGATAGTTCAAGTGGGTTTAATCTTTGTCTATGTAACAAATAGAAAAACATTGTCTATGTCTTTTTAATCCCAGTAAAGCTTTGAAACGATTGAAGATCCGCAGAGTTCAATCTTTTTGCTCTTTCAGGCAATTTTCTTCGGAGGCATTGACCCATCCATACGTGGTGAGGTGTGGCCCTTCCTGCTGCATTACTACAGCTATGACTCCACCTCTGAGGAGCGTGAAGCCTGGAGACTTCAGAAGCGTGTGGAGTACCAGGAGATCCAGCAGAGAAGGTTAGAGACTCATGGCCAAACGAGACTAAAACCTTCACCTTCAGTCTAAAGTGCTTCCAAGGCTTCCATACTTTTATATTTATCAAGTACAAAGCTTTTTTCATCATTTAATCAAAGGTCTCTTTCACAATCACATTTATACTTATAGCAAATCTAAATATATATATATTTTTATTTTAAATTTAATACTTGTTTGATACAAACAAACTTTAAACATTTAGAAACATATGAATTCTTTATAGAATGTTTCATTGGATGCACAAGCTGCCCCCGGTCAATGTTTGGTTATTATTATTTTATTTTATTTATATAACTTTAAAATGTATATTAATATTTTATTGTATATAAATTGTATTAAATTAATTTAACGGTTATTCATTCTTTGCGGAGGTCTACCGGAAGTGAGGGCCACATAACGTTTGTTAATGTTGTTGCCACTGAAACCCTCCATTGACAGAAAAATACAATAAAATAATTGTAGACATATATGTTATTGTTTAATGCCTGTATTTGCTGTATTCTACGGGCTGTTGTTCTACGTCGCGTCTGGGACAAATCTGTTATTAATATGGTGGAATCGACAGGTTTTCTGTATTAATGTGCTATTCCCAAACAGATAAATGCATCTTGCAGCTTATGGTGAAGTCAGTTTGTACATTAAAGATGATTTCAGTCAAATAACATCTAATATAATGTTTAATTATGAGAGTGGTGTGTTGCGTAGCTGCTGGACACCGTCCTGAGTTGTAGCCGAGCGAAGCGGCCAGTTTCCGATTGGTGCAATGAACGTAGTCGAATGTAATGTTCAATATAGATGCTTTAGCGAAGAAAGCACCGCCTTCTAGTTAAAAGATCCAATCGTCATCCGATAAAGACTGACAATTCACTGGGGCGGTGCATGCCCATCTGTGTGCAGTCCATAATCATTGATCGGAAATATGCTTTTTAATTATATTTTTTAGAAATATCTGCCTTCCACCATTCAAGGTGACAGGAAGTCTGTCTCGCTATGACGTAAATAGCTGTCCAGAGACATTGCAAACATGGCCGCCGTGTTGCACGATTTTTTTACGTCCAATGTAGACTAGTTAAAGTGGAAAAGTGGTATTTTATTGTTCACAATTTGAATGTCTCACACTGACTTCCTATTAGATGTTTGACATAATTGGCTGATTATAATAGCGTGTTATTTATGAAATGAGACAATTTAACTGTCTTTTAACTGAGATACGGTCTATTGTATATGAAACTGAGGTCATTTAGCTGAATCAGCTGGAAATCTGTACCAACTTGCATTTGTTGCCATTGAGTAGTTGAAATCTTAAAAAAGACTGAGAGTCTGTAACATTTGACTAGTAATTTCCTGTATGTTCAAATTTTTCACGCCTTTGTCACTGAACAACATATCTCATTGTCGTAAATTGGCTGGAAGGAATTTTTCTGTTTGTTACATGGCTTTTTTGCAATGCTAATGACAAACGTGGTCTGTTTATACAATGAGTAAAAGCCTCTGTGGGATTTTCTAGCAACGACCGTAACCGATCGATAAATGTGTGCAGATGTAAACACTCTGTGGTTCACCTGAAACAATTAACTCCACCATTACATTCGTTGTCAGGCCATTAATAGAGTACTTAAAAGACTGATGATCATGTTTCACAACGCTGGCAATGATCAATCCAGCACCTTTTTCCCTCTAATATAGTCATTACCACAACGGAAAACAGTTCTTTTAAAAATGGCTTCAAAGAACATATATGTGTATTCTTATTGTACTTTAAAAATTATCTAAAGAAATCAATATTGTATTTTAGCATCTTCAGTGTATCCAATTTAATATTTAATAAAAACTAAAATATTTAATAATAATTATATTTAATAATAATTTATTTGATAATATATCATTAATAATTAACTATTAATTTAAAATGAATAAAAATTCAAATAATATATAATATTACTTCATCCTTTTTTACAATGAATTAACTATAATGATTGAATATAATTTATGAATAAAAATATGAATTATTTTTCAAACAAATGTCTTGAGATCAAAATACTTGTAGGTCAAGAGAAAACAAACAATACAGAAAATGTAATGAAAATGATTTTAATTTTTCAGTATAACACATCAGATTGTACAGTTGTTCAGTGCTCTGAACATCTTTGTCTGGTGAGACTACAACAGTGATAAAAAAGACCTTATTTACGTTTAATATGATGTCTTTTGGAGTAGAAAGGTACATAAATAAATATCGTCTTTTAGTACCAATACATACACGTACCAGGGAACATCCCACTTCCATTATACCTTTTTTTAGAAATATGGTTTTCGCTTTGTTGCAATTACATACAGTTTGATCTATTTTGAAATATTTAAGTGATAAATATAAAGGGGGAAAAGTATAGTATTTCACTGGCCTAACCGAGCCATTGAATTAAAGCCAACACGTTTCACCTCATGCGGTTATTTATTTGAATAATTGTTGGGTTTATAGTGTTTATGTAAAGAGTGATGCTGAGCATTGAGTCTAAGCCTCGTGGGGCCGGTGAGGGAATCAGGGAGATGTGGGAATAAGTTCACACAAACACAGGTCTCGAAACACTTACATGAAGTTGCATCAGGTCTGGCATTGATTCCAGAAAACAAACAGTGTTAATGAAATCCCACCTGCTTGTTATGAGAATGTCTGTAGCCGCAGGGACCACCAGCTTTCAGGACGAGAATGTTAAGCTGTTGAATATGGCGTTTCATGTTCCATTCTGTTCTGCTGTCTTAAGATTTTGTTATCCTTATGTTCTGCTTTTGTTTCGTTGTGTTTTCTCATAATGTGTCTGTTCTTTTTCTCAGTAATTCTGTTGTGTATTCTGTAAAGATTTTTTCCCTTGATCTATTTGTCATGGGTGTTTGTTTTATTTTAATGTTATTTTAAAGATCTCATCTGGTCTTGAATTTTGTTTTCTCTTTAACTTGCTTCATTTTTGTTATAGTTGATCTCTTTTGTTCTTTCATTCTCTCCGCAGGTTGTCCATGAGTCCCGAGGAACACAGTGAGTTCTGGAGGAAGGTTCAGTTTACTGTTGATAAGGATGTTGTCAGAACTGATAGAAGCAACATGTTCTTCAGGGGCGAGAACAATCCCAATGTCGAAATCATGAGGTTAGAATCTTTTATCTGCCCATTCTTGACGTCCATATTCAAACAGAAAAAGATGTGATTATTTTTACAATCTTCAGGTTGGCAAAAAGGTGCAGCCACAGTCTTCGGCAGCATGAATTCTTCATGAAATCCGTAGTAGTACTTTTCCAATCATATTTAGCTTTTAAACACCATTGTTAAAGGCGGGGTGTCCGATTTCCAAATTACTCTTCTTTAGATAAAGTCGGACCGAGTACCAAAACAACCTTTTAGCTAATCAGCAGTAAGGTGCACAGTGCACAGGATGGACATTAGTCGAGCCGAGCGCTGATGAAAGTGAAAGATGGGGTTAGGGGTGTGTCTGTTTTGGTGAATTGAACATCAACAACGGCTATAAGAAATCGGACACTCCGTCTTTAATTTTTCATAATTTAATACCTAACAAATTGATATTGTAGTGTTGCTTAAAAAGCGTATTTATGGTATCTTTAAAATAAAAATGAATATTTAATATTTGGGGATTCTATACATAGGGATATTATTGTTAGAGAGAACTATGCTGTAGATATAAAAATCCAAAATATGAAAATCTATTACTGTTGATCATTAAGATTAAAACGGCAATAGGCAATTTCACCCCCATCTTTAAATTTTACAAATAGCACAACTCGTCTATGCTAAAATGATGACAGAATCATGTTTTCTTAAATTGGGTCACAAGATTTTTTTAATTATTATTCTTAAACAGTGGTTTAAAACTTTGACAAGTTTAGTTTTCATTGTGAAGCCCCTCTTGTGTATGATTCATCCCTTTGTGTCCCCCCCAAACGAGTTCTTATAATCTTAAAGTCACAATATTTTGATAAAATTGTATTAATTGCTAAATTATACATTGCCTGAACACAGAACTTATGATCATTATAAATTTGATAAATTGCCATAAAACCGTTGTCCCCGGTTGCCATCTTAGGCCCTCCAGTTCTGAAGCAAAATATCTAAAGCATCATCACAATTTGGAAAGATATCGAGATATCAAATTTGAGTTATATTGCTAATACATATAAAAACAATGGAATTGTTCCATGTGTTTATATACCTTAACAATTTCTGAAATGCCTAATTTATCTTTTAAATCAGTCATGCTTTTTCAGTTAACATGTATTAAATCTGATTGTTTTTTTCAATAATAATTATCAACATCTGCTAATTTAGTTATTCTCCAAAAGTTTTTTTTTCGAACAAAGGTTTTTTCTTTCCCCGCATGTCTTTTAGACGAATCCTGTTGAACTACGCCGTGTTGAATCCGGACATGGGATACTGTCAGGGCATGTCAGATCTGGTGGCCCCTCTGTTGACAGAGATCCAGGACGAGAGCGACACGTTCTGGTGCTTTGTAGGTCTCATGGAGAACACAATCTTCATCAGTTCTCCCAGAGATGAAGATATGGAGAGACAGCTGGTGAGAATATCTCGAAACACTGTGACACTGTGAGGAGAATTAAAGTGAAAAAAAATTCTCAGGAAAGGTACAATGGATTCAAATATGGATGAATACGTTCTCTTTAGGCAATGCGAGTTTATTTTTGTATAGCACATTTCATACACAATGGTAATTCAAAGTGCTTTTCATAAAAATAATTCAAATAATCCTATAAAAATAATCACAACAATAAAAACAGGGAGTTTAAAAAAATTAAACATAAAAAAAAATTGATTTAAAGTTAATTAAAACAGTAAAGAACAAAATAAATAATAACAATATGATTAATATAGCTCTAAGCAGCGATACGGGGTCAAGCCCCCCAAGGTGCCGCAAGGGCAGCGGAGGTATTTTACAGAGGTATTTCTCGAAAAATGGCCCCAGAAATCAAAAGTCAATTCGGCCATTTCTGTTCGGCTTTGTTCAAAGATCATACGAACGGAGCTTGGAAAAAATGTACCGCTTTTGACAAATTAGCAGTGACAAAAATGTCTTTGACATGATTTACAATTATTTATGAACGAGTGTTAGAAAATAACAAATGAGGCATCAATGTTATAGGCACGGACCAGTAGAAATAATGACAGTTAGAAAACAAATGTCAGATAAAGCGTTATATAAAATAGTTATAAGCAATTATATTAAAAGCATCACATCTTATGAACGCTAGGTGGCGCTGTTCTTGAAACTCCAAGGGTACCTTTGGGACTGTAATTCGATGTGTCAAATTTGGTGGGATATATCACTAGATTAATTACAAATTTCAAAATGGCGGACAGGCACGTAATCGTAATCATAGGATCTGGCATGACACAAGGAGTCTGTAGACACAGAGATCTCGATTTTCAGACAAACATTTCAAAAGTTACGAGCAAATCTTTTAAATCTTACGACCCACTGTTCCCCAATTTAACAAGGACCCCCAGTCCGAGGTGTCAATGACGCGCACCAAGTTTCGTATCAATGAATCTAAGATTGGCTGAGCTAGAGCCTCCAATACATTTTTGGGTGAACTTCGAAAAGTTTCTGACCTCATGACTTATGAACAACTGCAATTCCGGAGCAACACGTCTGTGCGGCTCAGTCCAAAGATCGTCTTAGACTATTTTTATGACAATCGGTAACTAGGACTTTTAGCGGAAAAACACAATACTGTTCTTTTTCGAGATGGCACTGACATGACTGAGTCCAACACATGTAATGTGATGAGCGTGAGGAGTGCATGACATGTACAGAGTTTAATTTCTGTAGATTTCTGATTGAACGGTTGGTGTAGAGTGAGAGCTTGAGCCCCCATAATTGGTCATATGAGTATTGAGGGCAACCACTACAAGTTTCATCATTAACCTACAGTTCATAGGGCTGCCATAGACTCCCATTGGCAAAGAAGAAGCAGTAGTGGCCATAACCCCTACGGGGCTTGGCCCCTAATAAGAATATTATGTGAACAATATTAATATGAAAGCTCTTATAGGGGTGTAACAATATATCATGACACAATACAGTATATAATCTATGTTTTGTGCAGGTATGGCCATTTATTTTTACCTGATATGACGTCTGTCTATTTAATGATTTTTTACGTCTTACCTTTTCTACTATTTATATTATATTTATAAGTTCTCGTTGGGTTTAACTTTCTTAATTGCTTTCTTTTAAAAAATATATATTTTTTTCAGTGTCAGATCTATTCAGTAGTTTTTAATATAGGCCTAATCACAGAATGTTCTGTTAACATTGAATGTTGTCAGTTCTTTAACAAAAATAGTTTAATGTACAAAGTGTAACACTATCATAAACTCGAAATTATGTTTTATATCAAATCGTGAGCTGAGTGTACCCTGTTATTTTAATGTTGATGCAACTTTGATGTAAAGAAATGTTGTGCAACCCAACAACTTTGCTGTTGCTCAGTGGTTTGTTAGAACACGGCGCTAGCAGCAAAGTCATGGGTTCGGTTCCAGGGATTGCACATACTCCGATACAAATGTATAGTATAATGCAATGTAAGACGCTTTGGATAAAAGCGTCTGCCAAATGCATAAATGTAAATCTAACTTCCTGTTTGCACACATAGAGAAGAATTAAAGGTTAGTTTGTGTGTTTTGTTCTGTATGTCTAGATGTATCTGAGAGAGCTGTTACGGCTGATGCTGCCACGGTTTCACCTTCATCTAACCCGGCTGGGTGAGGACGGGCTTCAGTTGCTGTTCTGTCACCGCTGGATTCTTCTCTGTTTCAAGCGCGAGTTTCCTGAGGCAGAAGCACTGCGCATGTGGGAGGCCTGCTGGGCTCACTACCAGGTACATCTGTTTCTGGTGATCTCAGAGCCGCTGAGCTGTGGTCGGATCTTCTTGCAGAAAACGGAGAAGTTTGTGGTTTATGTTTATAAGCGTTAGGTGGAAAAAGATTAAAGGTTAACTCCGGAGAAGAAGGTTAAATCCGGAGGTGAGATGAGAGTTTAATGAGTCCAATGTTATACAATGCTTGAATATACAGTATAGCACATATATTTTACATAAGCATACTGTTAATAAATGATGAAAAAAATGTATAAATATTTGCATCAAATCATACACAAACAGAGATGTTGCCATGTTTAATGTGTTATTCTTAGAATTCAGAACATAATTAATATTGCATATAGGAATTTATAGTCCGTTTAATATTTGACCTGTGGTTCTCTCTCCTTTATCTCAAATGTGTGCTTTCACTGCGCATGTGTGCGAGTGTGTTTGCGTGTGTGTGTCTATGTCGACGTGTGCAAGTATGTATGCATATTTTGTGTGTCGAGCATTTGTATGTCTGTCTTTTGTGTTTTCACCATTTTCTTGTTTTTACAGGTGTATGACTTCAGTTGTTTTACTTGTAGTAAACATGTCTCATGTAAAGCTGCTTTGTGCAAATGAAAATTGTAAAAAGCGCAATATAAATAAAGTTGAGTTGAGTTGAGTTAGTGTAGAACCTCATAGATTCAATTGAAACATTTGCAAGTGTGAATTTCCTCTTCTTGACTTCCTTTCGTTTTTTTCTTATGATTTTAAGAGTAGTCAGTGCAATTCCTTAAAATAATTGTGAAGGATGATAATTGATCAAATTATAATCGCGATTGTTTTCCTCACAGTCTTAATCACGAGTAGGAAACCCGTCAATCACCATACACTCAACAGTGCATTAGTAGTGTAAAGATCGTGGGTTCAAAACGTACTAAGAAAACATGGTTTACTTTAAATGCACGCTAAATAATTTTTGATAAAAGTAAGAGAAAAAAAACGTGGAATGTGCAAATTCTTATCCATTAGATAAACGTATGGGTGCCCGTGTGGCTTTAAATATCTCTGCCGAGAGTCTAATGAAGATGAGATGCTAATTAACAGGCTTTCACAGAATTCATTTGCATATATTGGCATGCAAATAACAAGGTGATTTCGGGGAGCAAAGTGGTTTGCCCCTCATTTGCATGTTGCCATTTACTGCTCCGTAATTGGCTCCGTTTGCATCTGGCCTCTTCGAGATTGGCCGGAGTTACACGAGCCTGTGTTCTATTGGCTGTGTCCACTGATGCTTTTCTATCTTTGCATTTATGTTCTTTGACAGACGGACTATTTCCATTTGTTCCTGTGTGTTGCCATCATTGTGCTGTACGGCGACGACGTTACGGAACAGCAACTCGCCACAGATCAGATGTTGCTGCACTTTAGTAACCTCTCCATGCACATGAATGGAGAACTGGTGCTGAGAAAGGTATAAACACACACACACTCAGAGGCGCTCATGGTTATGTATGGTGTAGTCTATGTGTCAAACAGAGGTGATGAGCTCCTCACTGCTGCATACAAAACTTGTTTTTTCTCACAGCAACCGTTTCAGTTCCAAATAAACTCAATGCAGGAACTGTCAAGTGTCAATTAAGTTTCAAGTTTTTTTCAAATGTATACAGATGTTGGCGACAAAATGTACATATAAGTGATTGTTGTAAGCAGGGGGTTAAGTTGGGCCGGAGCCCGTCTCGATCTGCCCCCAGCATATGTGTTCGGCTCTTTTAGTGTTATGGAGTGGCAGTCTGCCGTGCCCCAGCATAAATCTGCATTGCCCTAGTATAAATCTCAAGTTTAAGTAACAATTTACCTTATTTGTCAGTGTACACACTTACATTGATAATCACAGAAAAACAGATCTATATGCAACGTGGTAACCCAACTCATTTCTCAATATACGTTCTTTAGCGGTCTTCTGTCCTCCTGTTCTCGCTCTACGTCATCAATAACCGTCAAGAGCTTTGTCTTGTTTCGGAAGGCTGCGTCCTCTGGAACTCTCAATTGAATCCTGCTACGTCGTCTCGTTTCATAAGAGCAGGCCGGACACTCCGTATGCTCCCTTCTAATGCGACCTACTTTCGGCAGGATTCGAAGGACACATGAGGTGTATCCTTCGTTGCTAGAAATAACAATTCTTTGCGTCGGCCAACGTATATTATTTGAACAAACGGCAGACACTGCACATTCAATAAAATATATTGTGTTTAAATGTTAACAATTTATGTCATGTTTTTTAATCTGAGCAGGCATTTGTAGTTAATAGGTTTGCGAGTGTTTTGTGAGTTTTAAAAGGTTTAAAACAGTAAGGCAAAATATGCTACATTTGTTTAGATATGTTGGCATTGTTTAGGGTAGAAAGTAACTTTTTATCTCTTAAAATCCTGTAGAAATCATTTTAATCAATTTGACAAGTGTGTTCAAGTGCATCGTGTTGTCATCCCGCTGGAAGTCCCAGAAGTCATTGCGCCACGTCCATCCTTGTTCTTCCGAGCCGGCCTCGCAAGACCAGACTTGTCCGTTCTTTGCATTCTTGTTGTTGAGAAACGGCGATAATCGCACATTAACTGCGTGCGCGGAGTAAACATTCCCTGTGTTCTATTCCGAAGTCTCTTCGAAGAGAACAGCTCTTGATGTGCAAGCTCTGAAGGGAAAAACACAATTGTGTGACTGGGTTTTGCAAATATCTAACCAATAAAAAGTATTAAAAAGTGCTTGTCAACTTTGTACTTTTTTAATGACTAAATACTGTGTAGTGTCAATGTTTGTTTTCCATTTCCTGAAAAACAGCAAATTTGGACATCCAAGGTTTTGGAAAGACAGCGACCATATGATACATTACATGTCTTCAAAAGCCATTTAATAGTTTTATGGAAGGAAAGGACAAAATTTGAAGTCTTCCTCTCTTCACTGGAACAACCTGTTATTCAAAAAATTAAACTTTTAATAACATATTTATTTCTTAACATTAGCAATTTTTCATAATTTTCTTTTTGTTGTACAATTTACATACAACTTGTTATAGAACTGACAAAGAAATGAAAGTGAATGATATTAACAATAAATTGAGAAATAAAATAAGAAATCTAAACCCTACTGAAGCAGTAACAGCACAAAATGAAATAAACAAAACTTTATATATTTTGACACCGATCACATCTTGGGAACTCAACCAATAGGATTAAACTGACATCATATCGTACAAAAAAACGGCACAGCTCTGCAATTCATCTAATGTTGTTATTTTGCGATAAATAACGTTGACCAAATATGCATTAGTTTTGCTTGATTTAATCCTGTTTTTTATACTGTTTCTCTCACAATCTCTAATTCCAGGCACGTAGTTTGCTCTATCAGTTCCGCCTCCTTCCCAGAGTTCCCTGCAGCTTACACGATCTGTGTAAACTGTGCGGGCCCGGAATGTGGGACAGCCGCTACATCCCTGCCGTTGAATGTTCCGGAGAGCATCCCGACTCTCAGAGCTGCCCCTATGGAGGCACAGCCACACCCGACAGCCCACCCTTACCCAGTCCCAACGAGGGCAAAAGAAGCTCCAAAACTCGTGACATTTTCACGTTCCGCAAGCACTCTTGACTCGAGCGGGAGTCGCTGGAACTTCAGGTCTTTATTCACCTCATCAGAGATTCAGACATCGGTGTGAAAAACTGCCTTCACCATAAAATCCTTCGGGAAGCGATGTTGACGTCCTCCTATGGAATGTCTTTGTAGGCTTGTTAGGTGGAGCAGATTGGATTATGTCATTTCATCAATAATGCACAGGTACAATAATAACAGACAATCTTCATCCATCTTTCATGAGACCACATCGTGCGGACTGACATTGAGGAATATTTTTGTTTGTTATTTTTTGGTTTGTTAATATCTACTGTGTATGCATGTGTGTAATGCCTGTGTGTGGTATGTTACCACAGTTGTAAGGAAGCCATTGCTGGACATTTTTGGTTAATTTGTGCAATCTTAAATCACGAATACGAAGCTGTTCAGTCGATGGCCAACGGTAAGGTGCAGAACACTGTTATCAGGAGGTCTGTGACATCACAGCGTTATGGTTTTGTTATCATACCATATATGCCTTTCATATCCTCACAATAAATATTATTATATATGCGCTGGAGACGATTTTCTTTTTATCATGAACCAGCCGCTTTGAGAGCAAGTCAGAGAAAAATCACAAATTTGAGTACTTAAAACACGTTTTTGGTCTTATTGTTGATTCTCAGTTATTCTGAAGCTTAAGAGACAAATAATGATGTGGTTTAGGCTGCTGTTGTAGGTTATAGTTCAATTTTCTCAAGTCTTTCCAAGAGTTAATGCGGCTTAATGTACTAAAGGTCACGACAATAATGGCAAATAGTGAGATGACAATAGATACGCTGAGATGCAAAACTTGACCTTTCTAGTATACAATGCTCACATTTTACAATTCAGTCAATTCCCAATGGATACAATGCTTTCCTTTTTTCTTTTTGAATCAGTTTTGCTATAAAATGCATAAGGAAAGAAAAATAGCTTCAATACAGCAAGCGCATTAATTATGAGGCTTGTGAATTATTTTAAATTGGGTTTTGTTTGGAATTGGAGGAAACGAAATAAAAGTATAAATGTTTTTACAATAATTTCATCTGTCTCCTTATTTATTTGAAACTTAATAATAAGCAATAAAAATTACAAATATAAATAAAAACTTGCACGCAACCTTACATTTTCAGTACAAGTCATTAGAATTCAAATATATAAATGGGACAGTTCAACCAAAAATAAAAAAAACATTTACTTCATTTATTTTGATGAATGTTGGTAGCCGAATGACGGTGGTACACATTGACTTCTATTGTATGGACACAAAACCGATGTAAGTCAATTCGTACCGCCGTTGTTCGCTTCAAAATTACAAGATTGTTTTGTGTTCTGCTGAAGAAAGAAAGTCATGCAGGTTTAAAATAACAAGTGGATGAGTAAATGATGACAGAATTTTTCTTTTTGGGTGAACTATAACTTTAAACTGATTTTAAACACCCTACCTAAAATACTGAATTTTTACAGTGTAGGTTGAATCAAAAGGGAAATATCTATTTATGCATTATTGTCATTATTTTGAAAACATCACACTTTATCTGGACTAAAATGATAATTTACACTTAAAAAACACTAAAAAGTGTTTATAATGTTGATGCTGTTCATTTTTCAGACAAGCTTTTTGTTTTGTCTTCACGGTCTGTGTTAAATCGTGGCCACAGAAGGTGCTAATCTCCATCTCCAGAACAGAATGTGCTTTAATCCAAACCCATGAGGGAGTTGGACTTTAATTAGTTTATCTGCTGATGGCGGTTGAAGGAGAACATGGAGCTCTCAGCGCTTGAGTGCCACGCTTTACTCTGAACATGAAGGTGGCCCGTGTTTTTAAGTTTCCCCAGAGCCTCTTTTAAAGGCAGATATCTGTAATTTGCTGTCAAAAGGGGAACATTAGTCTCTGGAAGACAAGCTGAGCCTCTCTACGTGCATCTCCGTCGGAGACGTACATTATGGGATTTTTTTTGCCATTAGGCGATTGGGATGCGCTCTTAAATACCCGGAGAGCACCGAGGCATGGATGAGACTTCTAAAAGGGTTAAGAGATGATGACATGGTCGGGAAATAATTCGAGGATGTGCATCAGGGTGTCGTTCATTTGCACTCGTAGCATAGAAAGTCTCACATCCGGGGGATTTCTTGGCAGTTAATTTCTGGTGTTTTTAGAAACCGCAGATGACTTGTTTCAAGAATGACTTGTGAATGAAGTGGGTTTTGGAAGTACAAGGGTGAAACTCGCAAACGCTCTGAAGAACATGTTTGAATAAACATGTCTTTGTCTTATTCAAAAGAAGGAATTAAAGAAATTATGATTGCACTAAGAAAAAGCTGCTTTTGAATATTGTGTTGTAGTTAATCATTGTCAGATGAATAGATAGAGAGAGAGAGAGAGAGAGAAGGAATGAAAGAAAGAAAATAAACATTATGTCAGTGTCAAAAATAAAATAAAATAAAAAAATTTGTCTTGATTTTAGGTAGAATATTACATTTCCTTTTAAAACTCATTTACAAATAATTGTTTTGATTTAAAGACATTTGATCAACATGTATTGATTTGAACCGTTGTTTTCCCTGAAGTGTTATTTTTTGTGACACACATGAATCTTCGAAACCACAGCTTGCTGAAGCATATCAGCCTCATTATTTTCTATAAAGCAGTCTGTCTGTTTGCAAAACCAACACATTTGCTTGTTGTAGCTGTTGTTTTTATCAGTGACAATCTAAAATGTCTAAATGTGTATTGACAATGAAATTATATGATTATTCTTTCATAAAATAAGAGCACACACGTTGCCAGCAAAGAACAATCGTCTCATAAACATGTTTCGATACCCCAAAAAAATTGTGTTTTTTATTCTGGTCTTTTTGTGTACTTAACAAATAAACCATTTATATCATTTCGGACAAGCGGGGGAATTTTCAGAGATGGACTATCTTTTATCTTATCAATTTTTGTTTTATTGTGTTTATATTTTTGAGATTGAGCGAGGGTCTGGGATGTGCTTGGCATGCTTTATGGAAGACAAAATAAATCGGTTCCATTTCCTGCAATTCAGAAAAGGAAAATCCGTGGAATCAAGTGACGATGTGAAGAAATTATAAAGCACTTCACTCTCGCTGCACTTTCTTATTACATTTTTGACGTGGATTTTGGTTTATTTATTTTGAACCGAAGATGGCCATGAAAGTCGATGCCTTCCTGATATCAGTGTGCATATGTGATCTTTTCACCCTGACCTACTTAAGTCTTTCAATTTCACTCCACGGGTTCCCCCTTAGATGTGTGTGTGCGCGTGTGCGTGCGCGTGTTCATCTCTTTGAATGGCAGTACTGGTCACGGGTAAACCCCCTGCAGTGAAACCGCATTGACTGCTGTGTTATTGCCCCTAATTATCAATTATGGGGTCCAGACAGTCCCACCTGGAGCAAGCGTCTGTGCTAATAAAGCCAGGATCAGCCCTGAGGTGGCTGTCAGCAAGGCCTTACTGTCAGGTTTCTCCAGGAGGGAAACCTCTAATCATTGACAACAAGCCCAAGAATACTACTGACCACCTAAGACCCTGGCATCCTTTTTATATACACTGGAGTTTATCTGTGTGAATTATACTTTGTTTTATAATTTAGTCTGTAAAAGCCAGAATGAAAGTAATGTGGTCAGAAGAGCACAGCGTGGATTTATCTCATTGAAGTCAGAGTTTTATGGGGATCTGCAAAAGTGTGTTATGGTTTCGTTTTGCTGCACAATGTCTGTTTGTTTCCGAGTTTAGTGCCATTAAAGCTCATACAGGTTTTACAGCTTTCAGGCTGCATGATCATTTGTTTTTATGTTGTGTTTGTTCAATATAATATTAAAGTGTCTTCCAATAGCATATAAATAAAACATACACCCCTCTGTATTATTGGCCACAATAAAGTACTTTATTTTTCAAAATTCAAAATTCTTTAAATTGTATATCTGCAGTCACATTTTGGTTCATTATTTTACATAATACTTTAAAAAGATTTGAGAAATGTCTTTTGAATTCATCTTAAAGGAAAGTTGTACAGCATGGTCATGTGATTCAAGCTCTTATTGCTGCTCTTGCACATAAGGCAACATAGATTTTTGCTCTTTTGTAAGCAGTTATGTATAAGCGTTCAAAATCCAGGATAGAAATTTTCGCAATCGTTGGTTTGATATATAACAATAATATATTATATTTTGTACAGTATATATAAAACAATAATTGTTACATCGTGTGAATGTGAGCACAATAGAAATTCCACAGCTGTGTGTGAAACTGCATGACACGAGATGAGATGTTTATTTTTATACAGTAAGCTTATTCAGAATGGCATTTAGAGAGCTGAAGGGGATTGGACAGAAGTTTGGCGTTATTACTATGATTTGTGCTTTTGTTTATTTGAAGTTCCACAGTACTCTCATTGTTCGTGTCTCGGCTAGTCAGTGCTATTGTGTTTGTTAACTCTTATGTTGTATATTCATTCAACAATGTTCTCAGTCTACATTGTGTTTACTGTTAAATGACAAGCTTAAATTGTCTGCTAAATATTGTGTCGAAAATACTTGTTAGAATTGTAATTTTTTTAAATAAAACATGAATTATATAATGGAACCTTGTGGATTTCTGGTTTCTTGCTAAAATGTCAATTATATTATTGCATATGGCATTATATATCATACAATTATAAAGAAAAAAATAGCATGACTGTAAGAGATAATTGGTTTATTACACTATTTTCTTTACGAATGTGACTTTTTTGTTTAGGCCTAGATACGTATGAGAGGGCAAATCTGTTGCAAATCCGAGGACGATAACTTAAACTATGTCTTAGAAAACATTACTTGGCTCAGAATGTTATTTTAATACCACATTATTAAAATACACCACAAGCTGCGCTCCAATATTGTGCATTTTAGGGGATTAGAATCGAAATAAATTGAATTATTCCAAAGAAAAGACCTTGAAACATTTAAATAAAGCAGGAATTAACCCCAACAGCAGACACAAGTAGCTAATCTTTATGAGATTTTAAGCTGTAGAATTTTCCCAGTGGGTCTGCCGTGCTTCTGCCTGCAGGATATTTCCTTGGCGACGGTTTCTAGGGAACTGCTTGGTAATTCCCACATCAGCTCTTATATCAGGTCAGATAAACAAGAGCACTCGAGTGGCTGAAATGACCTGTTAATAAATACTGACATTCATCCACACCATATATCTTCAGGTTTCGTCGGCACAAAGTTGTTCTGTCACAATGACATGTTTTTATGACCCTTCTTGACTTATATATATTCTTTCATCATTTGGTAATGAATTGGTATGCATTTCATCAGATCCTAATTAGCTTAATTTTTAATATCTCATTTATTTCTCCTAGACATCAATGAAATTAGATTGAGAGCAAGTGGGAAGTTTTGCTAAAGTCTCTAGAGTCTCCAATTTTTCTCCTGAGAAAAAGAATTCAGAAGAAATCTCAACGATGTCACTAACTGAGCTCAGATTTTTCACATCCGCAATCAAAAGTCCATGTTATTGAAGATCTCAGTATGAACTCAAACATTTCATATCAAATTGACAAAAATCAAGATTATTTTACCTCTACAATCTACATTCATTTCACACCTCCTGCTCTTAATGTATTTGAACTCATTTAACATCTCTATTGTTTCTATTTTGTGTCTATTGCCCATACGCAGTTTTAGGAGGAACATCAAAGACTCGACGGAAAATTTGGAAAATAAGACCTGTCCTGCCCAAGCATGCTAAACGAGTCCTAGTCCAGGCTATTGTCTTGTCCAGACTGGACTATTGCAATGCGATACTGGCTGGACTTCCAGCTTGCACAACCAAACCTCTACAGATGATCCAGAATGCAGCGACAAGAGTGGTCTTCAATGAACCGTAGAGAGCATACGTCACTCCTCTCTTCATTAAGTTACATTGGCTCCCTAAAGTCGCCTGCATCAAATTCAAGACTCTGCTTTTGGCCTACAAGACCACCACTGGTTCAGCACCCCCTGTTATCTTTCCTCGCTAATACAGACTTATGTACCCGCCAGATCCCTACGCTCTCCAAATGAACCAGGTTTTCTAGTGCCATCCCAAAAAGGGAAAAAATCACTCTCAAGTACCTTCTCTGGATCTGTTCCACATTTGTGGAATGATCTGCCCGCTGCTACAAGATCAGCAGATTCTGTAGCCGTCTTTAAGAAACGGCTGAAAACACATCTCTTCCGTCAACACCTGACCGATTAATTTGGATCTCTTTTCTACTCTTTCTATCCTTAAAAACAAAACCAAAAAAAAATAACTTTGTATACTCTAATAGGCTATATGAGACCAGTTTTACTAGGCTTATGCTTTCTGTTGTCCTTACGTTGTTCCAATTGCTTCCATAGTTTATCTCATTTGTAAGTCGCTTTGGATAATAGCGTCTGCTATGACTAAATGTAAATGTCAATGAAACACCACTGAGAACTTCATCAAATCCCTTGAGCTCCATGAGATAAGCAATAGAATATTCTTCAGAGGAGTATGGTCAAAAAACGTTACCTTGTTCGTTAATTTAATTCTGTGCCTTTTCAAGTCAGACACATCCGGCCGTGCTCCTGGAGGGCCGACATGTTGAAGTTTTAGGGTGTTTATTGCTTGAAAATTACACACAGGTGTGTTTGACTAGCATTGTATCAAAACTCTTTTGGAAAATGGCCCTCCAGGAACAGCAATGAACACCCTTGTCTCAAGACTTCCATCTGCTTGTCAAAGTGCATTTGATGTAATTTGTCTTGGCAGAGTTTTGTCAGATTGAACGAGGAACATCTGTAAGCTCGCTGTGATCTTCACATCTGACATTGTATATATGTCAAAGAGTGAGTAGTAACGAACAGTATTCTCATTCAGTTTAATGGTTTTAATCTTGAACCCAGATGTTCTCAAGTCAGATTTTTGTGTCATTGTTGATGGTGATAGGTGTGGTGAATGTGACTCATGTCAGGGGGTTTCCACTGTAATGAGAGCCTCTCTCAGGGAGTCTTTTATGTCAGAGGTAAATTCCTCCACTCTTACAATTACTCCACAGTCTCTCTGTTGGGAACGGCTTCTGAAATCCAGCTATGATACAGATAAGAACAAAACCACTGATGGATGCGATGCTTCTGTGTGCGTGTGCCGAGATTTTTCCGTGATCGGTTGCCTGCGTCACTAAAAGTGCTTATTGGAGATAACAGACACTGCAGATTTGTGCATGGGTCGACAGCTCTGCCATATGGCAAGACTGCATTTAAAAAGCATACACTGTAAAACAAATATATACATAAAAACATATTTAAAAAAATATATATTTTTACACTACTTATTTTTTATAAGCACATAGTGTGTAGGCTATGTATACTTATATGGTAGTCAATGGTGGCCAAGAACTGTCGTGTTACAATCATTTTTCCAAATGCATTTCTCTCTGTTCATCAGAACTAAGAAATTGATACAGATTTGGAACAACTTTAGGGCGACTAAATGATGACAGTATTTATATTTTGGGGGAACTGTCTGTTTAAGTCCGTCTACCTCTATAATACACATATGTGACCCTGGACAACAAAACCAGTCTTAAGTAGCACAGGAACATTTTAAGTAATTGCCCAAAATACAATGTATGGGTAAAAATTACTGATTATTCTTTTATGCAAAAAATCATTAGTATATTAAGTAAAGATCTTGTTCCATGAAGATATTTTATAAATTTCCTACTGTAAATGTATAAAAACTTTATCTTTGTGAATGGATTGCCTGCTGCAATGCCTCAGATTAACAACTTCAAAGGCGATTTTCTCAATATTTTGCTTTTTATGCACCCTCAGATTCCTGCTTTGTAAACAGGTGTTGTTCCGCCAGAAAGTATCCTTTACTAACAAACCATATATCAAAAGAAAGCGTATTTCTTCAGCTTTCAGAAGATGTCATCCAGGGTCACATATGCAATTGAGAATTATGATTTTATTCACGGACAGTAAATAGCCTGAAATTGGTTTAGAATAGAAAATTGTTGACAGATTTAAAAAAGGAGAATCACTATCTATTGAGTTGTTTTGTCGTGTGATGATCTTGGCAGACGGTGCATGTTTTGAACGTTACTCTCTGATTCAGCTGACTCCAAAAGCACAGATCCGTCTTTTAGCCTTGTACTGTTAATCACAGCCGTTGTCACGTGGTCCCTCCGGGGAGCCAGAACCTGCGGTGAGACCCTTGTGTGAAACTCCATGACGAAAGCCTTGTTTACTTTCCGTGATTTAGCGAAGAGAATAATAGATGCAGGAGAACAAGCTGTTCTCTTTATCTGTTTCACTTCCATCAACAGTGGAGGATTTACGGGAGTATTATGCTTTGGGATGTGAAACTGGATGTCTGATGTGAAAAACACCACTGTGCATAAGTAACTGTTGCTTAAAAATCAATATTCAGATTCTCTGAACAACGGCTTTAACGTTTGCTTTGACTGCTCTTTAATTGCAAAATGTCTCATTCCGCCAAGAAAAATGCATACAAAACTACAGATTTCTTAACCACAGGTTTGTCTTTCAATACAAGATTAAACATAATAATAACAGTGACATACGACAAATGTTATTATGAGCTGTGGCGCATGTTTAAACAATTGAGAACGGCCCAGAATAAAAGCCTTGAAGGAAAACAATGAGCTCTGAACACCACCACTGTGATATTGATGACACAAACAACAACAGCAGGGTAAGTAAAGTCAAATCAATAATCCTATACATTTAGTCATGCTGCAATGCATGCTGGGAGTTTCAACTCAGCAATTTGTGTGTTCAGAGTCTGTCAGGCTAGCCGATACGGCAAAACATTTGCAGAAATATTGTCAGTCTTAACTGTATTTTTGTGTATTTATGGAGTCATTTTTAGTGTGTGTGACTCATATTGCTTTTTCTGGCAATCTCTTCACGTTGTGAAAACATTCTTAGAAGACTGCACATAGGCCAGACAGTGATATGTGCTTTCTGAAATGAAGTTGGAAAAAGCTATTGTTGCCACATAACAAACAGCTGAGTACACATGGCCGCCCTCCCCAACACTTGTTCCATTGTTTTTCAGTTCTGCCGTCTCCAGAGGGCTCCCACAGTGCCATTAGACAGCTTCATTTTACAACAGAGACGTTTCTGTGGATATTTCAATTCCTACAGATTTTCCAACCCAGTCTGAAGGCAGATCGGGGCATAGGCATGAAATTAGAGTCAATTGATTCGTGTTGATGGACACAAATGTCCCCATTTTTTCTCCCCACGTGTGTTTGTACATTTACAATCTTATATCAATAGAAGTCGTACATATTTAAGGTGGTGGCTAACCAACATCTCATCTCACCTCATTCCAAACCCTAAAATCACAGCCGAAAAGGCACATTTTTCTAAAAACGTGAGTTTCAAGAAGGGGTCAAAGCAGCGAAAAATGACTACTCTAATCCTGTCCCTAAACCTAACGTCACAGGAGCAAAGTCTAATTATAAAAAAACATAAGAATGAGATTGTGGAAAATAGTTATGAATTCCCTTCTGATTGTGTTTAGATTGTGTATAAATATGAAAAATCTGTGTATTCAAATATATTAGATCGAAAGTTGTATTGGTTGCGTGATAAAAGGTTGTGCTGACTGACACGAAAAAATGGGGTAATTTGTGTCCATGAACGTGAATTAATAGATTAAAGTTTGTGACAATGTAACAAATTCAGGCGAGTCTGTCAATTTTCAGATTGTATGAAATAGGAAAATGTGTTGTAACTTAAAACATATCCACCAATTTCCAAATGCAAATAATAATTGAAAGACTGTAAATAGCAGTTTTCTATGAAATTAGTTTTTTAGTTGGAAAATATTCTGACTAATGTTCAAAACCTTTATATGCTGTATAGAAAAGGGTAGTTTTACCCCATACAAGACCGTAATGAGAAGAAAATTGGGATGCATGAATGTTTTTATAAAAAAAAATGTTTGTACCTTTTATTTAACATGCAGACAGATTTCATAAACATTGGACTACACAATATTAATATAGTTATATTTCTAGAGAATAAATATTTTGTTTGTGTGTAATTTATGCACGTAATCATTTAATGATGTTTGAAATCACAACCTCTCTTTTGATATGTTTAGATAGAATTTTGATCATCTTAAAACATTGAATACAAAATGTTATAGTTTTTAATGTTTCATGTGATTTGAATCTGTAGAAAGCAAACTAATTATTTGTATTTGTATGAAAAGTTTTGAAAAACAAGACAGGTTGAATCCATAAGGCACTGTGTATGTTTTTTATTATTTGTTAAATGCTTGTGTCTTCCTGATTTATTATTTATTTATTCATTGGAGTTTAGATTTCAATTTAGGTGGTTTCAACGGCTTCCCACACGTTTCCTGTTTTATTGTGAAAGTGTGTTAATCGAAGGGGTTTATTTTCTGTTTATCATTCATGGTTTTCCTTTCGTCTCATTCTGTTTCTGCTTTCATGTGATGTCTAGCCGTCCGAGCATGTGCCAGCGTTGCCATGGGCAACCACAACAAAACAGATGCAGCAAGAGGGGCGGCAACACCTGGAACTCATTTCCCATCCTCAAAGGAGGATGCGAAGGGACATTGGCACTCGTTACCGCGAGCCACGACTTCGTCAACACCGCCATTATAAGAAGTGTCTGAACTTCCAGTGACTGCCGGCTGGTTCATGGAAGAAATACCAGTACACCTCACGCTTAACCACACATCAGAAAATGTTCTTGAGAAGAACTTAAGTTTATTTCGAATTTGTTCATATGAGGTTTAATCTGAATGTTTAGGATATCTGGTGGGAACTGTTTTAGCAACATTTGGATGCACCTGGTCTTGTGAAATGTCTCAGATTCTTCGGTGATTATGCAACCTTGAAAACCAATTACCAGGGTAATGATTCCCACGGGGTAACCGCACATTTCAATAGAAAAAGAGGACATCTGGAAGTATCTCTGACATATTCCAACATTAACGTGTCTGATTGGTTGGAGGTCTGGTGATGATATAATTATAATGATTATTATTTTGATAGCATCTTTCAAGGATTCAGCCAATTTCTTAACAGCACCTTACAATCCATTTGGGTGAAGATCAGATTTCCAGATTTGTTGAGACTAAGAAACAAAGGTGCTGATTCAGTTTCGTGATGTTTTTAAAGCAGCCTGAGATGTATCTGTCTATCCTTCACAGTTTGATAATATCACAGCAGAATGTTTTGTTCTTTCTCTTCCACTCAAAACATTATTTAAATTCATAATTACATTGTGAATGATTTATCAATTTGACTTTTGGTATCTTGCGTGTAACTTTTTTGTATTTAAATTCTCAAAGCAAGTTGTCGCAGTCTGAAGCTGTCAAATCAGATTTTGGTGAAAAGAATTCATGACAATGATATTATCGTCTTTTTGTCTTTTGAAATGAAAGACCACACATTAATTATAATAATATGTTATCATTATTATTACAAATAAATCATGAAAAATCAGACAAACTTATCCTTTTATTTTGTGTATTTAGCGTTTTCTCTTTTTTTGTCATGTGCAGGGAGGTGGGGGGAGAGAGTTTGTAACCATTGTGGCTCTTACTGGCAAACGTTAACAGGTGAAATAACATCTACTGTTGAAATATCAACCAGATACTTGTGCTGAAACGTTTACAACATTATCACGTGTAGTGTTAACACAATATCAAAAGTTGCAGTTATTATAACTTTTATTGACAGTGTTTGTATATTGCAACACCCCATAGCAAACTATTACTATCAATTAATAAAAAGATCCACTTTTTTTTAATAAACAATGTGAAAATTCAAGGTGAACAATGTAGAGATAGATTTATAAAATTGTATGGTATTTCCAAAAAAATTGATGTGATGCTTTATATAATAAAAAGCTTCTTTCCGTTTCAAAACACAGTCTTTTTCAAAAATGTCATTGACAAACTTTCACACTAATTGACAGACGTGTCTCTATATGGAAAAAGCTGCATTTGTAATTGTGATTTGCTTATTTGCAACGCTAAACTTGTTTCATATGGTTATATTATTTGTTCACACCATGAACGCAAGGGGACAAGCAGGTGCTGGACAGACAATCCAGAGAATGGGAAAACATACCTCACTTTACATTCCCTCTCAAGGACGTGCTGATAACGGCCTAAAGCAATGTTTGCTTATCTGTGTGTGTGTGTGTGTGTGTGTGTGGACACACTGCCATTACACGTTACACGGGCTCCACCCTGCAGATGAGCATTTCCTTACTGACAGACTAAAACTAAGTGTCTTGCTTAATCACATATTAGCCTAACAGTTTTAATACGCTTTGAAATAAGTGTCAGGACAGCTGTAGTGTCAAACACAGACACTGGAGGTGTGACACCGTGAGATTGACAGACCCATTAACCCATCATTTGCCGCTTAACAGCATCTGTTCTTAATGCATGGCGTGTGTGCGTGCGTGTGTGTGGGCGAGAGGGAGAGAGAGAGAGTCGCTCATGCGCTGGGCTTCCATTAACCTGTACCTCTTCCTCATTAGTGCTGTTTCTCTGTTGCCATGGTGGTCTATTAGGGTGTTCAGATTAAAGTATAATTTGCATGTGAATGTGTGTGTGTGTGTGTGTTTATGTGTGTGATTAGGAGGTGGGTTGTAGAACTGGGACACCAATAGCTTTGCTGTCTTTGTGTTAATAGGAAATAGATGACAGTGACCCCGCACACTTTCAATATCAACCACTCAATACAGTCTCTCATTATGACACGGCGATGTATGAGATTTTTAGCTATTTTGACATTCAAGATATCATGAATGAACTTTTTGTAAATGGCTTCAAGCTGCTGGTCTCAAGGTCATGTTTGGAAGGTGTCATTTTTATAACAGTGTGGAAGTGTTCATGTTCATTAATAAGTATAATAACTAGAGATGCTCCGATACTAAATTTCTTCACCGATGCCGATAATGATATCCATAGTTCGGTGGTTATATTAACCAGCATTAAGTAAATTCTGAAGATTAAATCAAGATTTCTTATCTTTCTGAATGTTTTGAATTCCTATAATGACTATTAATACTGAACATCAAACTGGTGATGTTTCTTAACATTTTCCAGGCATGTGTAGAGAAGGGGGACCAGGGAGCTTGAGTTCCTGCCTCTTTGCCCAAAGTGCCCTTTTTGATGCCCAAAGTGCCCTTTTCACAAACAGATGAAGAGGACCCCCTGGGAAGGCTTTTGCGACCGGCCTGAATGCGATTGCGATTACAAGAATGGGATCAGAAAGTCTTAAGCACCTCTCTGACCAAATGTCTGTGCACTGCACTGAAATTTTCTATATTGAAAGCCAATAGTGAAAAGTTGCTTGTATCGGACGATAAAGATTATCGGCCTATTGGTACATCTCTATTAATAAGTCTTAATTATGAAGAATATGTACGTTGTTTTACAATGTAACAAATCTTTTCTCTCTTTATAACAATATAACAACTTGTTTCTGTTTGGCTAGAACTTAATCCCCCATAAACATCTAAATATAAATGTGATGTTTTTGACGTGTTTTATTTAATGCATTAACTACCTTTACTCAAAATATATGCACCTGGTGTATTTAACAGTCCAAATATGTTTTGGAGACCAGTGTACATATTGAAAGTGTGCTTTTTGTCTGTCTTATCATTTCCAGAAAGTGATGCACCTGTGGTTTTGCCTCTCTGTGGTTCGCATTCTGAGTTTTTGCAGTGGACAGCCGGTCTTATATGCAGCTGTTAGGCAGCTGTTTCTCTTTACTTTCATAAGAATGTATGTTTGTGTAAGTGAACAAGTGTGTTAGTCATACGTGTTAGAAATAATATACATTGAGAACAATACCACAACCGTTCATTTCTTCAGCAGAAAACAACTGCCTTGCGCTTTTGGTTTATTATTGAAATTCGGTATTCCAGCACTAGTAATATTGTTGGCTCCTTCATGATAAATTGCTTGTATTTCTCCTCAGTAAGTTTCTTTCTGCTACGGTAAATGCATTAAAGTAAATAAGCTTCCCTCATGCAACCAACGCTCTCAGAATCGCAGACCTACACAATTCCACATCAACAGCGTCTCCTCCTATAATTTGTTTCATTATCCTGTGGGAGATGAGTCAGAAGCGCTCCTGTAAATCTAAGGTGACTCATGATTTACAGGAGTGCTTTTGAGTCACTTCCCAAAGGATAATATCTCTCCATAACCCACGGCCCACCCTCGCAGGCTCTCACACTCGCTCTCTGTGTGGGCTGGCGGGGAGCGAGACCTCAAATCTTCATCATCACAATATCCGCTACTCGCGGCGGTGCAAACATCATCAATGAATATTAATGACGCAAAGCACATCAATGCTACGTCAAAACCCTTTCCGGTATGAAATGGAGAAAAACGGATTATACGCAGCATCTTTTAGCGGCCTCCCAAATCTCATTTTCTCTTGAGCGTTTTAATAAAACTGAGGCATGTCGCTGCCAGAAGAAGCTCAGAGTGCCACCGACTTTCATCCTTTTGTGAATTTTTCATTTGCATGGGTGTGTTTTGTTTGTAGTTTTCCGTCATTATTTACTCACCCTGTTGTCATTTTAAAGCTGTGTGATTTTCTTACTTCTGCAAAACACAAAAGGAGATATTTTGAAAAATGTTGGTTACCATAAACCATTGGTCCCCAAAGACTTCTATTGTATGGACACAAGACCAATGCTAGTCAATGGGGATCAGCGGTTTTCTTTCCCAGCATTTCTCAAAATAACTTATTTTGTGTTGTGCAGAATAAAGAAAGTCATACAGGTTTGAAATGACAAGAGGGCGTGTAGATAATAACATAATTTTCATTTCGATGGTGAACTAATCCTTTTAGTTATGGTATAATTTTGTGTTGCCTGTACATGTTAGCTACAGTATTGTAGATCAATAAAGGGCCCTTTTGCTTATCTGGATAAGAAGCATTTTTATAATTTATATTTTTATAATTTGGTTTTCAAAATAAAATTACTTTGTAAATCACAGCAATTTCAAAAAACGTTTATCTGTAATATTTGTGCTTTCAAACATATCATTGTGATATAGCTACTCTATAAAAAACATGGCATTTATTCTATTCAAAATCTGGAAGCATCAACAAATATTCTCACATCTATAATCATAATTCAATATAGTACACGGCAGTGAGAGCACAACACAGCAGAGGGCTGGATTCTGTATGAGATAGAGGTCAGAACAATGCATTTGTGTCAGAGTTCTGCGTCGTACCTGCGTCAGTGGTGTTTTTATGTGACCTCCTCCCAGGCTCCAGGAAGAGACAAAAAACAGGAGGTTTTGTAAACATCAGCTTATTGTGGTTCATTAGATGTGTCATGTACAACAGCATTCAATTCACGTGAATCAGAAGCAATGAGGTGCATAGGGTGCAATGTGTTGACATTGAAAAATGTGCCATTGGATGAGGAAATATGGCCAAAGGGGAAAAAATTATCACCATCATTGTAGTGGTGTGTGTTGGGGTCGATAATATTTACAATAATAATACAATAAAACTGGTGCATTTTTAAGCAAAGGTGAGTGTTTTTCATTTATTTCTATGGAGTGCTCTCGAGGCGGGTTGAAAGAATGAAAGCTGTGTGTGCAGTGGAAATGTCTGTTCAGACTTTCTCGCTTCATAAATCACAAGAGCAGTGCAGGCATGGTAGAAAACGTAAAGCAAATCAAGCTATTTGTAAATGTCAGTTGTATAATATACGATATATGGAGTGGCTAATTTGATTTTATTTGTCTCAACTCAAAATGTTTGTGCCTTTTTCAGTTGGCTCAGTTAAAGTTTTTAAGGAACAGTCTGTTCCCACAAGTGATCGTTTTCAATTTTGCCAATTTAACCAGTAATTTACTGTAAATGTAAACATTAAATTGAGATGAAACCAGACTTTTTAAAGTGAATTTTGATTATCAGATGACACACAAACTGACTAAATGTTCTTAAACAGTGAGCATTATCACTGTACATAAATAAGGCTGTCTGCCAAATGAGTGACCAAATATCTCCTCGATGATTGAATGATTGATAATGCTTAAAGGAAAAGTTCACCTTCAATATGGACACTCTTGTCGTTATTTACACGTGTTCTTGTCATTTCAAACATGCATAGTTTTCTTTCTTCTGCAGAACACAAAAGAAGATATTTTGTAAAATGTGAGTAACAGAAAACCGTTGGTCCCCATTGACTTCCATTGGTTTCGTGTCCTTACAATAAAAGTCAACATTTTACAAAATATCTCCTTTTGTGTAGGGCGAGTAAACACAGGGCGAGTAAATGATTTTTCATTTTGAAGAATAAAAAAAGAACAAATTTTCGTTTTAAAGGTGAACCATTCCTTTTTAATATTTTTGACAAAAGGTTTCTGTAGGAGTGTAGCAAAACCGACTAGCATAAAAACAACTGGATTTTCTTCTGATTTGAAAAACATGTGTGTGAATCCCCCCCTCAACTCTCTTGTTTTCGTCTCCCCGGAAAAACGCACAATCCGTTTGATTCACAGCTCAGAGAAATGGAAATCTCACTTTGTGAACCTGGTGTCAAAGGCCAACAGAAGGAATTGTGGGAACAAAGTGAGCAAACACGGCCAAGCGAAGCACCTCGATCCATGTTTTCCACAGATACTGTAGGCATTCATTCTGTAATTGAGCCTTGCTTGTGAACTTCTTCAGTACTCTATTGATTTTTGGCAGACAGCCACCCTGACCTAGATTTTAGCGCGAGGAACTTGCACGCAGGAAATTCGTTTTGAAAAACAATAAATTGAGCATCACAAAGCATCTATTGTGAAATGAAATATCTTCTTTGTACATCTGTTTGACTTTATACCATTCGGAGATTCTGGTTGGGGTACGTGGTGTGGATACAGGCGTATTGATTTGCCATTAACTTCAATGGGAAGGAAAAATCTATGGCTTTCTCTTTAAATAACCATCAAATGTGCTCGGGCAAATGCGTAAGGTGTGCAGAGGGAATTACGGTCAATATAACATGTGATACTCTTATCAAAGGTGGTTTGTTTTAAACAAAAACAAGATTTGACCTCTCTGAGACTATAATAGGTCTCATGTGACTCAAATGTGTTTGCTTAGCTTTAAAAGGCATTTTTCTATGAATACATTTGCCACTGGAATATGTTTTTTGCGTAATGTTATGCACAAATAGGATTTCAGCACAAATATCCAAATGCAACGGCATGCAAGACACATAATAGACTAATAAAATATGAAATATGTTAACAATGTGAACAATGAAAACAATAATGTACAAGCAGAGCAACAACATCCGAGTGGTTTAAAATCATTATTCGCTTCAAAATTCCTAATTCCTCATTGTATATGCACAAAAATCTATCTTTTGAATCACAGTTTGAAACAATGCACCCCCCTCTCTGAAATCCCAAGCAATAGTGATGTGAATTCCGACACTCCTGAATTTCCATATAGATAGACCGCTGCATTGTCCATTTATCCCATCAACGTTTATTCGAGATATTCTTTTTTAATATGTTTCATCTTCCCCCTTCCCACGCACGCTTCTGTCCCCGCGTGTCGGCGTCTTTTTATTAGGCACGTGATTGGTTTGGTCTGGTCAAATGAATACGCTTGCCTGTTACATTAACTGGTTATATAGTTATAGAGCAGCAAGAACTCAAGGCTCCCGTGTGAAATGGCTTCATTGACCCTGAGACCAAATAGTCAGTTGTCAAGGCTAAAACAGAAGGAGGCTTCTAAAGACAGAAGGGAGATGCCAACTCAATTCTCATAGGAAATGGCACATGCCAGTCTTCATTTACATGACAACAACCAAAGGAGGATTTTATTGTTGTTCTTTCAAAGGGTAATAAGATCCATGTTTGATTCGTGTCAACTTTAGCTAGCTGTTTCTCCCAAATTCTTTAGGAGGGATTAACATGGAAAACAAATTAGATTGTTGTTGAAATACAGTTTAAAAATTGTGGATGGCATGGTTCATGTAAGTAATTTGGTCTTGTGTTAAAGAATAAATAAAAAATATTTGAGATCTTATTGGGAGTCTTTTGATGGCATATTTTCTAAGCAGAACTTTAAAATGGTGCCGTCTAATGCTCACCATCTTTGATTTCTTACCAGTAAAAGGCTTTGGCACACAGCACAGATCTTTAAAATGGGTTAAAAATAGCATTTCACTGCAAACCCAGAACGCAGAAAGCATGGTTCGATGCTTGATATAGTATTG